>NC_056742.1:231061459-231336459 GCF_019279795.1 Protopterus annectens
TCAAATGAAAGCATTTAATCAGGAAAGTCATGCTGGACTATTTTAATAATCTAGAAAGAACTAATTTTAGAATCCAGCTGGCTTTTGGGACAATGCCAAAAGAATTCTTGGATACACAATCTACTTAGCCTACCAATTCCTCAAAATAGTGCAAACACGTTTGCAAAATTCTTCCAATGTGTAATATCAATGTATGCCATCTATAAATAACTTCTTTTTAACCTATTATATATCCTTACACACGTCATTCAATCCGTCACTATAGCATCCATAAAGAAGCTGTCGTTTAAGCTGAAAGGCCATGGATTTCCTTCCATTGATGTCCTATTCATAACTTATTTAAAGAAACTCCTTATATCCAAGTTTCTGTGAGTAAATTAATCAACAGAAGACTGTTAAAAAGTATTTTTCACAGTCTTGGTAAACAAGTTAATGTTATATTTCTTCATATGAGTGACAGTGAAAGCAAGGTAGAAATTACAGTCCTATGAAAACACTCAGCTCACTACCTAAATATGTTTGTGTGTTGTTCATACTGTACTTATGAAATATACCTGAATATAACTTAATTACTCTAAAGTAATATGGTTTCCAGCCTGAGCACAACATGAAATTTGCCTTGCTAAAGTTGATTAATCACATTAATGGACACAAAAACAAAGAATGTATTTGCTGTTGAGTTTCTGCACTTCTCAAGTTGTAAATCATCATTTACTTCTAAACAGACTACAACACCTCAGAACAAGCTTGGAACTGAACCTTGATTGTAAAGTGGGAAAGCAAATTGTCCTATTGAGTAGGAATGTACTAGTTTTGCAGTCCAGGGGACCAATGAGGAGCTTAACCCAAAGTTACTGTTGCCCCCAGTATAGTCTGGTTAATTGACTTGCTCAGGGTCACATAGAATTTAAATTAGGGATATGGGAATCAAACCCTGTACCACAGGAGATGCAGCTCACAAACGTAACTCTCTACAGTAACCTGCAACTAAGGGTTCTCATTCTTAAAAATGTAGGCCTACCACAGGGATCTAGTCTAAGCTGTACAGTGATATGTGCCAGCATATAAAAAGTGTAGAATTAATATATTACACCAATAACTCATCATCACAGAATTTCAAGCAAGCCTTAACACCACTAATCAATCAATAAAATGAATTAAACTGCTCATTAATGAAAATGAGACATCTTATTTCATAAACAAAAAAAAAATGCAACACTAACTCAAAATATCCATCTGCAACTCTTCATGCATCATCAGGAATGCTGGAAATAGTGACTTTGTAGACATACTTGGGTATTATACGTTACTGCTGATTATTAACCTAACTTCAAGAACACATCACAATCAAGGTACTTCACAACAATAGGATGTTATATGGTAAATGATCATCTGTAACCTAACTTCAGGAAAAGAACCGCAATACTTCTTCCCATGTTATTAAATGGTGTCATGGCAGTGATTCATCTTCTTCTTCCTGTATTATTATATGACATCATGGCAGAACTTCTTTTTCCTGTATTATTATATGGTGTCATGGCAGTGTTTCTTCTTCTTCCTGTATTATTATATGGCATCATGGCAGAACTTCTTCTTCCTGTATTATTATATGGTGTCATGACAGAACTTCTTTTTCCTGTATTATTTATACAGTGTCATGCATACCTCTCAACTGGAAACATCAAAAATCTGGACAAGGCCCATGAAAAAGAGGTACACATCTGTACACTGTTTAACATAACATTTGCATACATAATTATGTAACCCCACCCACTCCAATGGAATTGTGGGACACCAACTTTCAAACGCAAACTGAAGAACAGACAACCAAAATATGGCACCAGAGTCCCCCTGCAGCCATTCCAATGTCCCATTACCTAGATATATCGCTCCATTTACAATAAACACTAATGTGTGCATGCATACTGCTTTACTTTTACAATGATTATTTGGATTTTTTTGTACACTTTACAGCACAATGCACAATATATATATATATATATATATATATATTTATATATATATATATATATATATATATATATATATATTACACACATATATATAATACACACACATATACATACATATATAAATAGAATGTAAGGCATAGGCATCTTGCACAGCTTCTTGCACTTATTTTCAATTTATTTATTTTTTTTGTTGGGGGGGGGGGGACAAAAGGTCAAAAACCAGGGACACATTTTAAACATTACTTGTATAATTTTGGAAAGTTGCTAGAATAAAATGTTGTGTTACCACCATGCATTTCACTGGCACTTCTTCAACACAGGACCCTGTGCACTACTGTCAGAACAACATACCACTATGCCAAATCAACTTGTTTCCCAAAAGACAGGAAGACTGAAACTTAAATGGCTATCATTTAGTGAATTCATTTCTCACTTATCGCTATAGTTCTTAACCTCTTAGCACAAAAAACCTGTACAAAGCCAATAATGGGGGGATACAGAATTCAGATCAGTTCTCACTTCTCACTTCTCACCATAGCTCTCAACTCTTAGCACAAAAAACCTGGACAAGCCAATAATGGGGGAATACAGCCCTAAAATATGGACAATTTTCAAATACTGATCTTATAAACTTAGAAAGTTGCTAGAATAAAAGGTTTTGTTGCCATTTATTGTCTGAAGAATATGAAGTCTGAAAATCAAATGCCTGTCATTATTTAATGAATTCAACCTTCAGTGATTTGTTACAAACATCCTGAAAACCACAGATTTTATGAGGAACAGATCAAAAATATGGCAGAAATGCACAAGTGGTGTTGGCTAAGGTCATTAGGCTCTTTTTACCCTATACGCAAGGTACAGGGTTTGAGCCTGAGTACTTCTAGCCACCAGGTGTATTATAATGGGGGCATTCTCACACACACACACACACACACACACACACACACACACACACACACACACACACACACAAAAGCACATAATTACAGTCAATAAAAAGTAAAATGTTATTCTTTGCAGCATATAAGATACAGATATATGAGAATAAGAACACTGCTAAGAATCTGAAAGAAACCAGAAATGCTTGCTGAAACACTACTGAACCAGTAGCTGCACAGAAATGATAAATGTTTTTTCTCAGTCAGAAACTATTTGTGTTCAGACTTAAGGATAGAAACACACAATTTCAGCTTTACAGCATTTGCTTTAACCACTAGGCTGCAGTGCTATATATATATCAAACCAAAAAACTTCATTAGTATTACAGACTTTCCTGAGGAAAAAATATAGAGTAAAGAAAAGGCATCAAGAGCTTGATGCATTACATAAGTAATCATATCGTTATGCATACGAATAAGTCAGTTATGACATTCATTCATCCCTTCTGTGATATTCACTTTATCATATCACAGGCTGCTGGGGAGCAGGAATGTATTACTCCACTCAGTAGAATACAAGGCAGAGAACTAATTCTGGAGAGACTGCCAGCCAGTCCATTACGTTCACACAAGGCTACAGATAAACACACACACACTTTCATTTTACCTTCTAACAACCATGCAATATCCTCTACATAAAGTCCCAGCTTACCTCCCATTGTCAAAAAGCTGATAACTTGTGAAACTGAAATGGTTAAGGTCACAGATACGTTAATGCTGCCCTTTCAAAACAGTAAGCTGGTCATAGCTTGCCCTTGACTATATCTGTAAGCTCATTAATCCTTAGCTGCAGTTTAAACCACCTGTGAACTGTGTTAAAATAATCAAACCTTTCATCTTGATTCTTTCAATGCAGATGGGTATCATACCTTCTAACAACCGAGCACAAGCAATACCCTCTAAATAAAGTCTGTTTGTTCTGTTCGAGCCTTCTAACAGACGAGCCCTTCTAAATAAATCCTTGCTTAGCATATGTTCAAGCCTTCTAAATACAACGAGCCCTTCTAAATAAATCCTTGCTGAGCATAGTCTGTTCAAGCCTTCTAAATAAAATGAGCCTTCCTTTCTGGCTGGTTCGTTCCCGCTTGCAAAGCATTTGAACCAGCCAGAAACCTGGAAATATGTGTGCCGTGAGCTCAATAAGGATAGGCTGGTAGCCCTGACAAGCTGACATCATTGTGCACACAATGGCATCAGCTAAAGCGCGAAAAATAAAAACAAAGTGAAAAAAATTAAAAGAAAAAATCGGAAATGAAGGGGTGCCACTCGGGAATCATGGCACCCCATTATTTGGACCCCAAAACTTGGTAAAAAATGAGTAATTCATGACAGTTGAGAGGTATGGTGTCATGGCAGTACTTCTTCTTCCTGTGCTATCATTTGGTGTTATGGCAGTACCTCTTCTTCCTGTATTATTATATGGTGTTGTGGTATTTCTTCTTCCTGTATTATTATTATTATATTGTGCTGTGGCAGTTGAGACAAGCTCTAGGCATGGTTAATTATTTAGGCAAGTTTCTACTTGACTTCTCCAAAATGATTTGTCTTTTAATAGACATTAAATAAAATGTGTCATGGTACTTGGACATGCTTAAGCCTAAGCATCCAGTAAAGTAAAAGAAGTGCAAAGAACAGCACCAGTGTTAGCATATTATGAGGTCACCAAACTATCAATAGAGAGTGTGGATACTAGTGTACTATGATGTTTCTAAACAGACAATAATGAGTGCACATCCTAGAAGCTATGGCCTATGAGCAATGTTACTTGAGAAAGATGAGCAAGCTTTACATCCTGTTGCTTGTTGCTCCAGAATGTTAGACACTAAACAGTGGTATTAACAAATCTAAAAATAGGGCCTTGAAGATGTACGTACGGGCCTGTGAGAAATTTTCAAGCTATTATTAGGGTCTGAGAGTTTCCAACCTCACATTGGCAATAAAACACTAGTTTCACTAATCAGTTCATATGAATTAGACAAACTGTCACGACAAAGCCTGTTAATGAGACTAAGGAGGTTTGATGCCAAAGTAATACATTTGTCTGGAAACCAACTAGTTGCTGCATATGTTTCATCTAAGAATACTGTACATTACAAGCTTTCATCAGAAACTGAAGATGGCATTCTGCCTATGTGCAAAGCATGGTGATGACATGACTTGTAAATATAAAAAGGTGATATAAAAGTTTAAACAAGAAACTCAAAACAATCCAGAGTTGCAAACGGCTTTCCTACATGTGCAGAACGAATGGTTAAATTGTTAGGCTCCAATAAAACAGCTTATGAAAAAACACTGTACAGTCAGAGAGAAGTTATCAGGACATGGGCTACAGAGGTGCAGTGCTACAGCAGTTAACATTGTCACCTCACAGCAAGAGGTTCTCTGGTTTGATTTTCTGCTGGGATTCATTCTGTGTGGAGTATGCATGTCCTCTTTGTGTTCTTGTGGGTTTCCTCTGGGTACTCCTGTTTCCTCCCACATTCCAAAGACATGCGTCTGGAGCATTTCTCCCAGGGCCTCCATTGAAAATATGCTATGTCCTAGTCAGCCTTTCCCAGTCAACAGATGTTAAATAAATAAATAAACTTGTTATTGTATTAAGACAGATGGTAATTCCCACATCTCAATGAGTAGATCTGCTATATCAAATACACAAATGAATAGGTGCCAAAATTTCAGTCTGGTTGTCAAACATTACTTAAGACATTATCAACCTAGTATCCAAGTCTCAGTTCTATATTGTGCACAAACTATTCCAGAGACATGAGCCGTTAATGCCAACATCTTCACAACAAAGTCAATGACAAAAGATATCTGATGACTTCTGTTAGTTTGAAGGCAAAAATTACCTTATTGTTATTGATTATTACTTTTGTGGCAAAGGAATAATCCATGTACCAACCAAGGCTAGACAAAAGGTAATAGCCAGAATCAAGACTATATTTTTAAGGTATGGTCTACATAATGAACTGTTTTTTAGACAGTGGTACACAGCTTATGTGCAGTGAGTGCCAACAGATCATGGCTATTTTCCACCCATACTACATCGAGTCCTCATTAGATGCAGTCAAATGGCGAGGTTGACAACAATCAATAATTGAGCCTCTTGTGTAATGTGGTCAAACATAATGATCAAAAGACCAGTGCTATGTATAAAATGTTTTATGACCAATGACATTCAACACATCCACTACCAGTCCTACAACCAGGTTAAGCTGTCCACTTTAGGTCTGAGAGAGAAAAGAAGTGGAATACAAGAGGAGTAACAGTGCAGAAAACTGCTAACCTGTGTTCTTACTTGCTGCAAACTAAAGATTCTACCATAGTGCAAACAAAACAGACAGCATAATCAACTAGTTCCTGATGAGAGACAACCTGAATGCAGTGTTCTGGAGAACCAATATGAGCTTTGACTAACCAGATCAATGTCTGGAAAAGCCACTTATGTACCAACAATTGATCAAACTTAACTGAACTTTCAAGATAAGGGTGAAAGTTCAAGTTTGATAATTTATAGTGACAGACCATATGCTGTCGAATGACCACAGTCAAGTGTGATTTTTCATGTTTCTAATTCTCTTAACTCTATTTTACCCTAGTGACTGTAAAAGTCCTAATGCCTGTCATCATGGTGTGCCTCAAACATCTTCTTTTGTAGGTTTTCAATCTGTTTCCAGTTCCTGTGTGAATGGCATTAAGACAATGAAGAGGGGTCACCCAATTCATGTTCTAAATGATTTTTAAAGATGTGACAAGGGTGTTGAGGCAATTGCATGATTGCTAATAATGCATTTGTGAATACTACATAAATAATCCTATTATTCATACATAACATGCATATGCATTTGAGAGGTCAGGTAGAATGATGAATGTATGATGCGCTGGTTCATAATTTCAAAAAAAGAAAAGATTTTTTTTCTGTAAATGAGAAATAAAACTGCTAAAGTGTAGTATGTGTATATATATATATATATATATATATATATATATATATATATATATATATATATATATTGTGTATATGTAAAATAGGCATTGACCTCAAAATTAATATATATTTTAAAAAATTGAAAAATGTACCTAACTCATACTGCATTGTAGTTTTTTGATGATGTGCAGTTGGCTGTGAGATGCTAAAATCTTAACTTTGTTTATGCTGTGCTACCACATTGTTAGAAATAACAGTTACCTATTTGATTACACTTATGCTGTATCCTAATAATTTTGTTAAGTTCTAAGTAATTATAAGGTAGCCCCTGGCAGCCATATATTAGAATATACCACATTTGGCCTACTTTTGGCATTTGTTTTAATTTTTATAATTATTTTTGAATTCATGTCCACCTTGAATTGAAAAGCACACACATACACACTCTATCTCCTTCATCTTCTTCTATCTCTCTTTTCATAAGTATATCGCATAAGTAATCCAGTACTCTCTAGTGTACTTCTGTCAAAGCCATAGAGGGCTAATTCTGTACCCAGTGCTGTTCTTTGATCTGGCTGCCCTCAATTCTAAGTTGGGAAGCAAAATCAAAACAGATCCCCGATGCAACTAGAGGTCCTGAAAACGACCACAAATTAAAAAGGCTATTTTGTAAACTGCAGAAATATTGTTATTCATTTCTGAATGACTTTGATGTACTACCACCCAACTGGTATCTGACGATAGCAACCCCGGGCATCTTGAGCCTGGGGCAGCTGCCCTCTTTGCCTCACCCTAGCTACACATCTGACTTCTGTAGAGCATTAGCTTTAAATGTTGTAACTGTGCAGTAATCAGAAACTAGCAGAAACACAACAGCACAAATGATCAACCAGTCTAAGCAGTAATTGACATAATAAGTTATTTTGGTGTTTCTTTCTACCTAGTATCAGTAACTAAGAATAATGTAGAATTATCTTAGACTGTGTTAGTAGTCACCACCCATACAATAGCAGCAAGTTATAACACTGCAAAATGTATTAAATTTAATAACACAATTGTCAGCCGTTCAAAAGTGTTAATTTCAGCAATGCATCCAGAGGAAGTGCAGACAGTAAGTTAATAAGCTGAAAAAAAGACAATGATTTCAGTCTCTGTAATACGGCAGTAGGAAAATCAATCACGGTAGTGCAAGATTCATAGAAGTGCAACTAAGCAGAGACAGAGAAAGCGCTGCTATTTAAATCATATACAAAGATGAAGAGATTGCCTTACTTCTTATTCACTATGCACTTGTCTTGGTTAACTAATAGGATATAAAAATTAATTTGCAGCAGTGCACCAAGCTGAGCAAGCTCTAGCAGAACATAGCCAGCCAGTCAAAATGCACCCAACACCCCTGCAGAAAATGGCCAAGCTAAAACAGGTACTTCATTCTACTATCATATTTCCTTATTTCAAAACTGCAAACTTTCTCTGTGATCACAAATGACTTAATGACTGCACTGTTACTACTGTTCTCATATTAAAAAAAAAAAAAAGGGTACAAACAATGTCTTTTACAAGTATGTATATACATTTTAAAATATGTAATACCCCATCCTCACAAAATTGTACTGCAAAGACTTAATGCCTTTCTCAATACGTAGATAGCACTATGTGTTTTTTATTACTTGATCTAGACTAATATGTATGCATTGTTGCTCACTGTCTGTGTCATAGGCATTTATTGTAAATGTTTAATTTCTATAACCTTGTTTTAATCTGTGGAGCTTTTCTCCCCGGGCCTCCACTGAAAATGGAAATTATCCAGTTGGACTAGCCCGGTCAACAAATGTAAAATAAATAAATAAATAAAATAATAAATAAAGGTACCGCAATACATTAGTAGAACCCAAGCTCAGGTAGCTGTGATGTGGAATCCTCTGTTCTCATCAAAGGCTGAAAAGCTGCAGACCGTTCCTAGGAAGCCAATGAAGTTCTTTAAGTGTGATAAATCAGCTGGAACCCAGAAGGAAAAAAGCTTGTGGTCTTCTCCTCCTTCTCTGTAGCCAATAATATAACATAGTACTGAGGCAATACACACAGAATGTCACATTTCATTCAAGTCATGTAGTCCGGTCAACACAGAGAATATAAAACTCCATATCAGATACCATTGTATAATGTGGAAGATGGAGCATACCTCTCAAGCTCTTAAAGGAAGAAATCTGGACAAAGCCATAAATAAAGGGGGAACAAAGGTTCAAAAATAGGGACAATTTTTAAATGTTGCTTATAAACTTAGAAATTCACTAGAATAACAGGTTTTGCATTAACAAGAATTTTCTGATAATGTATAAAACTCAAACATCTGTCATTATTTTCTGACTTCAGTCCTCAAAGATTTGCTTGAACACTGGCAATTTTATGAGGAACAGACCAAAAATATGAGGCAAAAATCTGAACATTCTACAAAAATATGTACAATTGAGAGGTATGAGTTAGTACATAATTTAAAGCAATGATCAGAGCCTTGTGATGCACTGGACATGCCCATGTTGAGTTATAATGGATGAATCTTATCATTGCTAAAACCTTGCTTCTCTGTACCTCTATCCCATCTAGGAAGCCTTCTCTCAGAGAGATGTATTGGTAAAAAGATTATGGTATCTACTAGCTATTGCCTGTAGCTTATTCAGTACCTATAAAACCATGCTGAATAGCAGAATCAAACATTCTTCATCATGTGGCAAAGCCTAGGTTAACTGTTTCCTGCATGGTTTTCTGTGTGTATAGCATGCCTTTACAATACTTAAATATGATGAAAAAATGTCATATTTTATTGAATTTTGTTTGGACAGAATAAATATTTGAGGGGAACCAAGGTGTTCAATGATGATCCATATCGGGCCTCTTATCTTCCATCTTTCTTCCATAAACATATATTTCATAGACAGATATGTATCCCAGAGACTGCCCCTCCTATGGAATATGTGAACCTGTGTTTATCAGATGTAACTCATAAATGCCTGGCCCTCAGTGTCCTGTTGGGATAGATGACATCATCATTATTCCTTTGGGAAAATGTAGCTAGGCTTATAAAGACCCCCTGGGTGATTAGCCTAGTAATAATGTATGAACCTATGAGTTTCCAGTCTTATGAAGATGCATGAAGCATTTTGAAAAGTATCTGAAAATGATTTTGTTACCTTTCCTCATAGTGTGCACCATATTGCCGTTACTTCCTAGTGTATTTGTAAATTTCATATTTATATAGCCAGGAGTTCATAGCCTTGTCACCTGGAAATTAAAATCTTTGTGAGGGAACAGTTGTTCTGATACTATGCTCCATAAAGTAAAACTACGAAGGAAAAAGTAATGAGAAAATGATGAATGTACGTGCAAGATGGAGCTGTACTACTCATGGTTGGAATAGTGAATACAAATAATATAAGATGACAGCTGCATGTATCTTTGGTTGGCTATCGGACTACTACCCCTCCCTCTCTTTCCCATCTTTTTAAGGCTTTTGACTATGTGCTACCCTTTTACAATGTCTTAATAAATTATACATCATTTCCTTAATAAATTAATTATGTTTTTAACATTAGCAATGATTAATTTGTAAATGTGTACCTTCACTTATTTCATCACTGTCTGCTAGCTTTGAATGTTATCTATTTGTTTGTCCTCCTGCAGCTGTATTCAACATGTCTCTGCTGAAAATGGACCTACTTTGGTGTGTTGATAATAATAATAATGATAATAATAGTAATAATAGTTTTAAACCATCACATATATAACATTCTTTGAAGGATTCTTTAACAGCCAAATGCCCGACATACGATCTCCCAAAAAGGTAGTCCCTAATTACTTAGTATCATGTCATATTATTTATAAAGTGCACTTTCTCTCTCTCTCTCTCTCTCTATATATATATATATATATATATATATATATATATGTATATATATATATATATATATATATATATATATATATATCTATGGGTCTGTCTACCTGATAACACTGACACGCCAAAACACTGACAATGAAATAACCGACACAACAAAACCAGAAAAAAAAGAAACTTCAAAAACACGAAACTTCACACGCCCGACAAACCACAATCCCGACAATCAACAAAACAAATACCTTTCCCGAAAAACACAGACACAACACAAGCACACCAAAAACCTTACAAATCTACACTAAACCTTACATACACAACTATCTATGCACTAATCTTAACCCAAACCCTAACCCTAAGTTCCGTCACTATTGCACACTTACCTTACCCGCACCCTAACCCTAACTCACTTAATCTGGCCCTAACCCTTAAGTCTGTCACTATCGCACATTTACCTTACCTGCACCCTAACCCTAACTCACTTAACCCGCCTCTAAACCTAAAGTCCGTCACTATCACACACTTACCTGACCCGCACACTACCCTCACGTCCGTCACTTTCACACACTTACCTTACCCACACCCTGACCCTAATGTCCATCCCTATCGCACACTTACCTTAACATGTTGCTGTTCTCAGCATCGAGATTCTCAACTGTCAGTCTTCTCCGTTGTCGATCTTCCGGTGTCAGTGTTCTCGTTGTCGGCATTTAGAAATGTCGGCGTTTTCAGGTAGACCCATATATATATATATATATATATATATATATATCTATATATATATATATATATATATATATATATCTATATATATGTATATATATATATATATATATGTATACAAGCCTTCACACACACACACACACACACACACACACACATACACACACACACACACACACACACACACACACACACACATACACACACACACACACACACACACACACACACACACACACACACACACACACACACACACACACACACACACACACACACACACACACACACATATATATATTCATGTGTGAGTGTGTGTGTGTGTGTGTGTGTGTGTGTGTGTGTGTGTGTGTGTGTGTGCATATATATATATATATATATATATATATATATATATATATATATGGGTCTACTGCTCTACATCAAAAATACACTTCTTAGAGCAGTAGACCCTACACTTCAGCGAAAGTCCACTTAAATGAAACTGCACTTTTGCTGAAGTCTAGTTCCCCGGGCTACCCAAAATTTAAAAAAAAAACTAAAACATGTTTTTGCAGGGGGGCAAGCCCCCCTGCACCCCCCATGTGGGAGGCTGTGCCCCCACACCCCCCTACTTTAATATACCAACTCCGAGATCGCACTACAGCAGGGAAAAGGGAATATTCCCATTCTGCACTGTAGTGTGACTGCCAAAGTCAATGTTCGAAGTTTCACTACTTCGAACAAGTGGACTTGGTGAAGTGGGGTTCGAAGTAGTGCAACTTCAAACATACTGACGGATCCCATATATATATATATATATATATATATATATATATATATATATATATATATATATATATATATATATATATATATATATAGATAGATAAATATATATATATATATATAGAGAGAGAGGGAGCGATACATGCATATATGAGTATGGTGTGTGTGTGTGTGTGTGTGTGTGTGTGTGTGTGTGTGTGTGTGTGTGTGTGTGTGTGTGTGTGTGTGTGTGTGTATGTGTGTGTACACATTTCTGGTACTAGACAACAACAAATGCATTCAAAGGGTAGTCACAGCACAAGTGAAACCAAATGTACTTCACTGTATTGATAATACTATACAATACCATTTAACTTTATTTATTTATTTATTTATTTATTTATTTCCAGTTTGATAACTGGGGAGATCCACTGGGCTTAAGGAGCCCATTTTCAGTGGAGGCCCAGGTAGAAAAGTCCATATATACATAAAAGTAATACAAAAAGTAGTATTATATCATGAGATTTAGCAAAGTACATTTGCAAAATAGAAGAACATGTATTACACACATTTACATAGTGGATTAGGAAACCATTTGCAAAGCATTTAAGATGGACAGAGGCAGTAGATGTTGTGTACATAGTTTTAAAAACTAACAATTATAAATCATCTGTGAATAGTCATAAAAACTAATATTTGAAGGATTGCAGTAAATACAATTTGCAGTAGAGTAGGGGAGAAATAAAGGTGGAAAGTACACTATTTGCTTTAAATACATTCATGATATTGGAGTATTCAGAAAGAGGCAGTTGCACAACAGAAAAAGAGGAGTGCATACGTGGCAGAGTTGATTATCTTTGTTAGATAGCATCAACATTTATATGTAGGCAGTAATGAGAATCAGTCACAGAAGGGGAGAGAGAAGAGAGAAAAGTATGTACAATATTTACAATATATACATTCAAAGGTATTGGTGATGTATTACGTTAAATTCAGAGAGAGGGAGTTGTGTAGGAAAACAGCATGGAGTAGAGGTAGATGTAAAAGTACATGTAGAAGAGTCTTTAGCAGGTTAGGTAAGAAATAAAATAACTTAGAAATAAAATGCTTTTATAGAATTGCTCATTTTTTATATGTGGCTTGTTATTGTTCAATATTTTTGAGTGTCCGTAATTCGATACATAAACAGCCATTGCATAATTAAAAGCCATTACAATTCAACCAAAATGTATATAATAATCATAATACTGGCAGAAACAGGGGTGTCAGAAAAGGTTATGTTGAAGGCGTGGAATACTAGCAGCAAACAAATGTGCATTCTGTTGGTTTTAAATTCCTCTAGCATAGACATATAATTCCACCAAAATGTTACATAGTTTATATCCTTTTTTTATCTTTTGATGAAATTCTGAAATTAATGAAAGCAGCTGGAGTCAAAAGAAAGTGGGGTTACACTTTATATAACCATATTTCTTGAGGAATTTGAGAATATTTTTTGTATAGATGAAACACAAATCCCTTTTATATTAGTAGCTAGATTTTAAACTGTGATGGCAGATAAGGATTTAGGTTCATTCGGCTTATTTTCCCTTTCCCTTTTTCCTCTTTTACAGTGTATGAATTGTACTCCTCTGATTTTACATTTCCATTAGATTTTTTTTTTAATTCTTGTATATCCTGAATTACATTATATGGTTGACATTTGATACCTTTGTAAGAAATATATTTATTACATCCATGATGTTTTCCATATAGTCAATAGTCATTATTTCCTTCTACACACACACACACACACACACACACACACACACACACACACACACACACACACACACACACACACACACACACACACACGCACACGCACATGCACATGCACACGCACACGCACACGGACACGCACACACATTTGTACTTCTTGTCTCAATCCTTGCTATGATCTCTTACTAAATGGCATAGCCTCATACTGTGAAAACCTGCTGAAGTGCAAGAAACTGTGAGATCTTACTCCGAGCTTTTCATCCTACTTGATTCCACTATATCCAGTAAATATCTGTAAAATGAAGAAAATATTGTCATGTAGCTAAACTGGGCAGAAGTTCACTGTAAGCAAAAGAAATAATTGGTCCCAGACTCTCATGATGTCTAAAAAACTGGTGCTGAAGACATCCTGAATATTTTGACATTAATGACTACATCTTCCTCAGTTGCAACCTCCACCTCTTAAAGCTAAGCTGCAGGTTTCTAATGACGTCTTATAAATCCACTGTATGCTGCTTGAAGTCTGTGTACATCCCTGACTGTATGCATTAGCAGCTGCAACAGCGTCAACCAACAGTTTCTGAAAACTCAACACAGCATTCCTGTTAATGAATATTGAATGTGTGGTACAGAATGAAACAAATAATACAAAAAATGTTTTGGGACTGAATAGAGGAATCCTGTTTCTGAGTATTATCAGATAATATGGCAAATTAACAGTAAAGAAAAAGAGGATAATAAATCGATAACATCAGTAGGAGAGAATTAATAAAATGCAATTCTGAAAAACAGGCAAGTATTTATAAACAGCAATGAATTTTTATTTTTTGTTATAACCTTAGTATCCGGCAAGATAAATATCGCAAATAAATCTGGAAACACGTACATAAGTTACCCAAATGAATTCTTCATTTTTAGCAAAATCTTGTTAAGCTAAGTTTTTTTTTTTTTTGTTTGGAAGTTTAAATCAAAATATGACTGGAAGGAAGTTAGTCATCCAAGTAATGTCCGTGATATACGTTTACAAAAGCCTTCATTTCCAAACAGCTACAGTGTTAACTCATGTAGGATATAAAAGGCACAACTATGTGCAGAAAAGAGGAATGGGTGATAGATGTTACATTACTAGAAAAGAAAAGTGAAGAACAGTATGAAAAAATGTCAGCATGTGAAAATGCATCAAAGTATATCGGTAGAAAATAACAGTTATGCAAGTACTGTTCAGAAAATTCAGGAGATAAATAACCTGATAGAGGGAACTCAAATGTGCAACATAAAGGAATAAACTCTTGACTACAACCCAGCCAACTTGGGTTTGACAAGTGCCCAAGCAATGAATGACCTAGCTAGAAACAGAGAAGAATAGCAAGGTGGAGCTTGTCCTTCTCATTCTGGGGGTTGGGTTGTCATACATACAAGGGTGTGAACTCCATGTAGTAGCCCTTGAGGGACTGAGAATTCAAGAAGACACTTTAGATTTAAGAAGACAGGGCTACTGAGTGAAAGACTATCATAGAAAAGGCAGACATGCCCTTTGCTTATAGCCATTACACATCGCTCCTTTGTACACAGTGAGTGTGTGTAGGGGAGCTGTTAAGGCCATATAAGCAATGGGCCCAGTTTCCTGAAGATGGATAGCAACACTAGTCCTATCACTTGTCCTCTCATTAGAATAAATGGGTTGTACAGAGAGAGTATTGGGTCAGATGGGTGATTTATTGGGAAGCGTAATGGTCATCCAGTGATCAGGAAAAGAAAACATTACTGAACAGAGAAAAACTAAGGGAAAAGGAATAATGAAAGACATGGCATTTCCTACTAAGATACCAGCAAAGAATAATAAGAGAGTTTAGAATGCAGACAGAAAAGTTAAAATCAAGAACAGATTATTTATAAAATGGAATAAGGAAGATATATATGTATCACAATGGTGCCCCAGCACCTGCACTAGCTGGATATCTAATGAGAGTCTTTAACCAAGAAATAATAAATAAATTATAGATAATAGAGGACTATGCTAAATATATATAAAGCATATGTTTATTGAGGAAAGAAAGCCACAGACTAGGAAGACTGAGTCAGGTTCTGGTAGCTACCTCAACACTAACTGCACTAATGTTTTTATACTTCTTAGCTGCACTAAAGAAAAAGGAGTATATGACAAAACTACAATACAAGAAGTATCAGTCTGAAATATTTTAGCGCTGGGATGCATTCTAGGAATCCAGAAGAGTACTGGATAACCACAGGCTCAATAAGATCTGTTAGTTTATGAAACTACTTAGGTAGTTACAATTGTTGAAGCAGAGAAGCAGACAAGATAACTGGATAAGAGCAGTTTGCAGAAAATACCACCCACCCAAAAAAGATGATAGATCAACAGCAGGAAGACTCACCCAAATAAATAGCCAGAACTAACCGAAAGCATTCAGAGATTATGTAAGACAAGAAAAAGATGAGGAAATTAAATGAAATGATTAGTAGAAACTTTGCTTTGTAATAGTTTTACTACACAGAGAAAGACAAATAAGTGTTTTCATTTCTAGATCTGATTTTAAATTCATTTGAAAATGCAGTTGTGTAAAATCTTTCCATAATAGTAGATGTGTAGTATTCATTACACTAGGGATCCCCTGCCAAGGGCTGCCCGACATTCGGCCAGTATACTAAAGCCTTTAGGTTGCTTTATGGTACTCCACATCATGTGTATGCTCCTCGCATAGCACAGGAGGACATAAAGGTGACATCCGGACATGCCATCCTTAGAAGCCTCAGTAGAAATGGCAGTCAAAGGAAAAAAGAGATATTCTGTACATCCAGAAGCTAAATGAACCCAGGGGAGGAGGGAGGGAGTGAATACTGCAACAGTAAAGAGAAGGACATCTACCATTATGGTAAGATTTTACACAACTGTAGTATGTCTTTCTATTTCACTGTTGCAGTATTCATTGTACTACGAAGAGTGCCAAAGCTCAGGAAGAAGAGCGGGAGGATGAAGGACCAGCAGAGCCTTCAAGGAAGCCATGAAGGATGGGCCTAGCAAAACCAACTCTAGCTTTGGAAATTCCATCCAACTTGTAGTGCTTGGTAAATGTATGCATAGAAGTCCAGGCAGCTGCCTCAAGAATAGAGTTAGTATCCAAACCCTTGAAAAAGCACCAGAAGAAGCAACAGCCCTAGTAGAATGAGCCTTAACAGAATAAGGAAGGCTCTTACCATGAAAGAATAACAAAAAGAGATCCAAGAAGAAAGAGTTTGCTTGACCACAGCTAATCCTAAGGCAGTAGGATAAAAGGAAACAAAGAGCTGATCAGATTTTCTCATAATCTTAGTCTTATTCAAATAAAATTTCTGTTGTCTATTCACATCCGATGTGTACAATACCTTCTCACTGTCGGATTGCGGAGAAGGAAAAAAGTGGCCAGATGACTAGACTGATTAAGGAACAACTCACTCACCACACTGGGCATAAAAGAAGGATCGGTACACAAGGACACTCTCTCCTTATGCAACACCAGGAAAGGAGGACAAACCATGAGGGCTTGAAGCTCAGACAACTACCTGGCAGAAGTAAGGTCTAACAAAAGTACAGTCTTCCAAGAGCAATGCTGCAAGGAAGCTGAAGCGGCAGACTTAAAAGAAGCCTGAGTCAATTTTTCTGAAAAAAAAGTAAGAGGGAGGAGGGCCAGCCTTCCTGGGAAGCCTAATATAAAGGGCACCTTTATGGAATTGTTTATCTTCAAATCTGGAAGTTAGAGGAGGAGGTACAGGCACACAAGCAGAGATAGCTGATAAATGGGCCTTAACAGAAGAATAAGCCAAACCTAGCATTGATAAAATATCCACACTATTACCAAAAGTTCTCCGGTTCCACCAATAAGTGCCCACGACTGCCAAAAGAATGGTAAATCCACAGTTTATTTTATAGAACTCAGTTCTGATGAAGACCAGCTGATTTGGTTGAAAGCGCTTAACTTTGTATTGCACTTCGCTGTTTTGTGTGTGTTTACAGTGGTTTGTCGTATCAGTTCGTTTATTTGTCTCAATTAACTGTGGATTTACCATTCTTTTGGCAGTCGTGGGCACTTATTGATGGAACCGGAGAACTTTTGGTAAACCTAGCATTGAGAAATTTACACAGATAAGAGAGAACCAAAGAAACATCCACAAAAAGTGGATCCAGGTTACAAGAAAGACATCAAACAGAAAACCTCTTTCATTTGAATAAGTAGGATTTCCTAGTATTGGGTTTCCTGTCCTCCTGAAGGACCCTAAGCACATCCTCAGAAAAAAAAGGTGTTTATGTATAATCAAAATCCTATCATCCACAGTATCAGTTGAATAGTGGACAAGTGGGGATGGATGACAGATCCCTTGTCTTTTCCTGGCCTCCTGAAGGACCCTAAGCACATCCTCAGAAAAAAAAAGGTGTTTATGTGGAATCAAAATCCTATCATCCACAGTGTCAGTTGAAGAGTGGACAAGTGGGAATGGATGAGAGAGCCCTTGTCTTGTGTAAGTAGATCCACCCTGTGAGATAACTTGTAAAGATTGCCCTTGACTAAATGCAGAAGAAGAGGGAACCAATGCTGTCTCATCCAAAAGGGAGTCACCAACATGATTTTGGAAGCCTCCTGCTGAATTTTGAAAGGAACTTTTGGAATTAGGGGAAGGGGATGGAAAGCATAAAAAAAATCTCCTTCCAAGAAAAAGACTGGACTTCTACCTTCTAAACCAGAGGACTGGTACTCTGGCACAAGAAAGAGGAAGTTGTCTGTTCAGAGGGGAGGCAAAAAGATCTGTTTGCAGAGTCACTGGTGGACAATGTCCAGAAACATATGCCAGTGAAGCATCCATTCATGGAATTGAGACCAGCTCAGAGTGTCTGCCATAATGTTTTGACCTGAGGGAATATAAACTGCCTGAAGCGTCACATGATACTGGATAGCAAGTTCCCATACCAGGAGTGTCAACTAGCAAAGAAAGTAAGATCTTGGTCCCCCTGTTTGTTTACATATCACATCACTGTGGTATTATCTGTCCCATGGAGAAAAAAGGATGAAAAGTCTGAAGTGACAGCAGAAGAGCTGTTTCTGTTGAAGAGTCGACCAAACATCCTACACCTTTATGGAGCCAAATGCTGCTCCCCATCCCACATCTGAATTGCCTGTGAACAGCTCATGAGAAGGAAGAGCAGGATGAAAAGGGATTCCTGGATTTAGAGACACCTACTGAATCCACCACTGAAGTTCCTTCTTGAGACATGGCAAATGACGAACTACAAATTTGAGGGGGGTGTGCATGTTGAAGCCAACCTGACTTCAGAAACCACTGAAACTTTCTCATGTGGAGTTTGGCCAGAGGGAGCATAGGGATGGTGGATCCCATAAACCCCAGAGATCTCAGAAATTCCCTGAATGTTATAGAGGCCAGAGGAAGAAGAATTTGAAAGAAGGAAATTAGTGCTAAGGCCTTAGCAGTAGGCAGGGATGCCAGCATAGGCCCAGTCTGTATCCTGCACCCTAGAAAACATGGTGCTGAGAAGGAGTCAGAAAAGACTTTTTGAAATTTATTTTGAAGCCCAGGTTTTGCGGAAGGGAAATGGCAAAATGAAGATTTTGCAACATCTGTCAAGAGGATGCCTGAAACAGGAGACCATCCAAGTAAAAAACTTGGATCTCCAGAAGCCTGCAAAAAGCAATCACAGGAGCAAGGCATTTGGTGAATACCTTTGGGGCAGTAAAAAGGCCAAAGGGCAAAACAGAGAACTGATAATGCCAGAAAGAAACAGAGAAACATAAAAACTTCATGAAAAGGAGATGAATAGTGATATGAAGTAAGCATCCTTGAAATCCAGACACATCATATAACCCTGAGGAAGTAAACAAGGGAACAATGTCTGAAGGGGCAACATTTGAAAGGAGGGCATCTTCAGAAAACTGTTTAGATAACAGAGGTCTAGAATTGGTCTCCAGGTACCCTGTTTCCTGGGCACTAGAAACTTCCTAGAGTAAACTCTCCTCCCCCTTTGGGACTCAGGCACCTCTTGAATACTACCCTGAGTCAAAAAATCTCAAAGCACCCATGAAAAGAAGGACAGCTGTTCCTGAGGGGGCTGAGGACTTCCCATAAAAAGTGGGAAGAGATTTCCAGACCATGAAATGCCCCAGTGCATAATGGATAGAACCTGTGAATCTTCGGTAATAATCTAAAGCCATATAGTAATAGAGAGAGAGAGATAGGCAAAGAGAAAGAGAAACGTGGCTGAGAAGAATAGGATAGTCAGACAGCACCTGGTTTATTAGGAAAAGGAGACTTCTGAGTCACAGAAGTCTGACTAGCCTTTGCAGGAGGACCCTGCTTACCACTCTTTTTACTCTTAGAAAGAGGGTGATATTGCCTGCTAACAAAGGTTGGCTAATTGGGGTAATTTCTCTAAAATTTAGGCACAAAAGAAACGAACATGTTTAAGTTCATGTAAAGCCTTGCTCTTATCCTGAAGGGACTTAAACAAATCAGCAGCATCTTTACCGAACAAATGTTTTTTATCTAGGGGGCATCCATCAAGTTAGCCTTAATATCAACAGGCAACCATTGAAGCTTAAGCCAAGAATACCGCCTCATCACTGATCTAAAATCAGCAGCCCTAGAAGAAGCATCTGGCGCATCATAACTACACCTGATGTAATGGCAAGCCACCGGGGAAGAAGTCCCTAACAGGGAAAGGGCGGAGGTTTTCCCTTCAGAGTCTGAAAGATCAGAAATCACCAGATAGGCCTGGGAAAGCAGAGCCGACAAGTACCTGTTCATATGGGTCTGATAATTAATAGCCATAAAAGCCAAGGTAGCAGAGGTATAAACTTTCTTGCCTAGCCTTTCCATGGTTCTGCTATCTTTATGAGAAGGAAGTAATGTAGAAGAAGGAAGATATTGAGATGGGTTGTCAGAAGCTACAGACACCACTGAGGGGTCAGCAGAAGGACACTTGTACAAGAATTTACAGTCCTTAGGCACCCTACAGAACTTATCAGGTTTCTTGGGAGCAGGGGCTGAGAATCTGAAGCCTTAGAGACATTAGAAAAAGCAATCAACAAAGCAGTCAAAACAGGAGGAACAGTAGAAGGTTTGGGAGAATACATCTGCAGTAGCTAATAACATTTTTTTGCATCTCAGAAACTTGAGCACAATCCCATTTAAAGAACTCCATCATCCTAGAGATAGTGTCCACAAAAGATATTTCTTCAAAGGGATTATCAGGATTGGTAGATTCCTCTTCCTCTGATCTATAATCCAAAGGGGAGGGAATCTGGAAGGAGTAAGCAAGGAATTCCTCATCTGAATCTGCCTCCTCCTCAAAAGAAACCTGTTCTCTGGGTCTCTTAAACGGGGTAGAGGACAAAGGGGCGAGGGCTGGAACAGAAACTCCCTGATGAGGTTTTATAGCCATCAAAGCACTAAACAACCCATGAGTGACGGACTGCCATTTGCTCTGTGGATTCTTAGGAGCTGAGAAAATATGTTTAGTTTTTTGCTTTTTCTTTAAGGCTAGATCCACCTTATAAAATTTAAAACTCTCCAGCCCCAGACAGCATTCAATAATTGCAGTAAGGAGTTCTTCTCTGACTAAAGTTTGAGGAACAACCCTGGACCCCTTGGAGATACTCTGATGCAGTTTCCCCTTAAAGCCCAAAGTGGACACCTGAAATGAGTTCTCGGATGTGCCTAAGGTCAAATCCCTGCCAGCCTTCAACATGGTCATGGTAGAAGACACCAAAGATGAAGCCAGGTAAACATCCAGGCTATCACTAAGGGTTTAGTTGTTTTTCTCTCCCTCCCGCCTTATAGTTGTGTTGTTAAACCCAGTGTATCTGTTGTCACCTGCCCTTTATGATAATTTGACAACATAATTCCCTCCCTCTCCCTGTTTATTGGCTATTGACAATAAGCACATAAGTACAATTTGGCAAAGTCTACATCTATCCACACAAGGCTAAAAGACCTTTGATAAAATTGCTTAATATTAAGTGTACTGATACTGCTTGTACTGATTTTAGTATCAAAGTAGTGAGTTTTTTTCTTTACTATAAGTAGTTAACTGGCTCTTGCTGGTGGTAGAAGGTTTTCAGGCTAGTTTTTTTGTATTGAATTTTACAGTCAGTAGCAAGTCCACCCAAACACCATTCTCAAACTGAAGTCCAAGCAATTATAGTTATACCTGCCCTCAGAGACATTCCTGTTGGTACCATGGACCAGCACTTCCCCACAACTTTTCCAGCCAGTCTAATTGAGATGGGTATCTTGAGACAGTATAACAATTGTCTCATGCTGTCTGTTGATCATCTATTACTCAAACAGTATAACACACCACGTGAGAGATGTACATATATAACATACTTGAGGCAAAAGTCTCAGACTTTTTAAACTCAGACATAAAAATTGTCAACAGTTCCCCACACCTCACATTTCTGCAAGGCCATCACAATGCACATCAACTATCATAAGCTGAGGTTCTAAAGATTAACTTGCCTAAACCTCAAAGTCCTCCAAAACACGACTCAGACACAAAACATGCTCAACATATTAATTCTGCTTCTTCACATATCACAGGGAGTCCCAAAGTCACAGATGCTGAGCTCGTAAGGTAGGCATCGACCCAACCAAACATTTTTGTTATAGGTGATTCCACTGGAAGACACACATATGTGCAACTTACCGGGCTGTACAAGGAAAGAGTGACAGTTAGTTGCTTGCCTGGTGCAGGGATCCATCACATCATGCATGCACTCGAGTCCTTGAATAACAAGTAGCCGTATGATCATGTCAGTGTTAATGACTTGAGGGGTACCTCCCTGGATTATCTGAAGGGAGACATGATGGAGCTCTCAGACTGTGTCCAAGGCAGATATGAGCATAGCACTGAACAGCATTCTATCTTGTCCAAGGATGATGTCACAATATGAGCAAAAAATGCTTGACTTGAATAACTGACTTAGTTTTTGGTGGCATTCAAAGGGGAACCAATATTTGTTAGCCTGGGAAGATATGATTGACAGACCAATATGTTTTGACAGGGATGGTCTATATTTGTCCCCTCTTGGGTTTTGATTATTGGCAAAGACATTGTCTACCCCCATAGTGACTTTTTTAGGCAGTGCCAACCTGATAAAGCTACCAACATAATGAAACAAGCAAAGAAAAATATGAAGGTTTTACTGATTAATGCTTGGTACCTGAAACAGAAACTCTACTCCATACAAGCCTTCGCACCCTGGAAGACATTGATATCCATGCAGTGACTGAGATATGACTTAAAATAGCGGAGAGCACTCCAGCTGTACAAGGCTTCCTTACTACTGCAAAGGAGGGGAAAAAAGGAAATGTGACAGTCGACATCCTGAAGAGAGTCACATCAAGGCTGTTAAAGAATCATAATGCAGTTGAGCTTATTCTTGTCCAAATAACCATTAGAGAGGTTCTGTACCCAGTTTTGGCCATTGCCAGGAAAGTATAATCACTATGAATTGGAAAGGTAAACAAGATCTTTATTTAGTGATTTTATAAGTCTAGCTAAATGTGTGTGTAATAAAGAAATGCAATCTATTTTTGCTAGAACATCTAATATAACTCATAAACGATTAGCCTGGCAGAAGCTGCAGGCTTTATTGGATAAATATTAATGGTTTTGTATAATTCATACTGAATTTTGTTATGGATGACTGTATAGTTTATGATAGTTTATCATTCTGTTTTATTTCATGTCTTATTTATATGTGCATTATTTATTGCTTGGAAAATCAAATAAAAAGTTGTTGGAAAAAAAAGAAAGGTCCTATACCATGTATTAGTTAGCTATAGAACTCCATGTATGACAAAAGAAAGCCACAACACTTATCTACAGTAAATAGAATTACTCATTATCAAACCGAATATAATTTTTCTAGGTGATGTAAACTATCCAACTATAGACTGAGAAATCTACAGCACCACTAATGCACAAGCAGATAGATTTCTGGAATTTATCAATGCAAATGCCCTGGAGCAATTTGTCAAAGTACCCACTAGGAGGAATAACATCTTGGATGTTGTCCTTCCTAATACAGGAACATCTTACACCATCCCTTGTGTAGCTTTATCACTGCTTAGCTCTGACCATAAAGCAGTCTCCTTCAAAATTCAACTGAAACCAGAGATCCCTTTCACGTTTAGAAATTTCTTTAAGACAACCTACCCACCAAACCCAGTTAACTCCACGGAATATGCAGAAATACATACCACACCACAATGTACCAGTATGTAAACAGCTGCATAGATGCAGTTGTATGCTAGGTACAAATACAGGGCAAACCCCAGAAAAAAACCCACGTGGTGGAACCATAATATCAACAAGCTTTATAATAAAAGGAAAATTATTTTTACCAAAAGACTTCCACCACCCCCTCCATCAAGCACCAATACACTGGCCCAATGCTTCCTGGAATTCATCAGTTCGACTGCCCTGGACCAGCTCATTCTGACCCCCACTAGAGGAAGCAACATCCTTGACCTGGTTATTACTAACATGGGCAACCATTACTCTACAGCAATCAATCCCTCCCTGATCATATCTGACCATAAACTAATCACTATGGAAATCCACATCTCACCCACACCCCACACAAAGGTGACCACCTTGAAAAAAATTCTCCAAAGCTGACTTTGATCTCCTAAAACAGAGGTGGCTAACTTCACAGCACCCATGCCAATGGAAAATAGATGCATGACTGACAAATCATAGGTTCTTAGGTTCATAAGTTCATAGGTTGGTACTAGGCTATTGGCCCTAGGGCCTATACAAGCCTAGCCATAACAATTCCCTAGCTATTTCTTCCCAGAATATTTACTTCCCTGGACCCCTGTCTAGCAGGGCTACTGATGTGATCCCCGGGGTGAATTTCTTATCTCCCATCCAGTTGTCACGGTTCCTTTTGAAGAGGGCCAAAGAGGTGCTCTGCTTGACATGTGTGGGCAGTCTATTCCATAGTATGGGGAGTATCTGGGTCAGGAAGCTATCCCTCCAGCATGTTTTGTTCATTGTGTTGACCAGGTTTAGATCCCTGAAGCATGTGGCTCTGAGGGACTGGGATTGCTTTAAGTGTAGCATGTCCAACAGCACTGGGTTTGACATGGCCTTGTATGTTAAGCAGAGATCGGCTCTAAGTAGGCAATATGAGACTGAGTATAGCTGGAGTTATTTTTAGACGGTCAGCATAGGGTCTGCTTTAGGCCTGTGATTCGTTTAGTGAGTTATTTCTGTGGCCTTTCCAGTTTTTGAAGATGTCTTGTGAGGTACATACCAAACAGGGCGTTGTACTCTATAATGGGTCTAATGAGGGATGAGTACAGTGGGACAATGACCTCCTTTTTTCTGGATGAAAAGCCCTTAGTGATGAGGTGTGCCACATAGAAGGATTTTCTGACTGTTGTGGCTATTTGGTTATCAAAGGTGAGATCACTGTCCACCTGTGTCCCTAAGTCCCTTATCACACTTTTGGTGTTTAGTGTACTGCCACTTATGTAGCAATTCATGGGTACATGGCTTTTCCCAAAGGGGATAACTATACATTTCTTGGCATTGAGCTTGAACCCATGGCTCTGGCACCAAGCATCTGTTTCTGTAAGGCCCTTTTGTAGAATATCCACATAATTTGGGGATTCAATAATGGCTCCCAGTTTGCAGTCATCTGCGATCTATGTTAGCCAAAGTGCCTTAGTGTTAGCCTGTACTTCAGAGAAGTAGATGCCAAACAAGAGCGGTCCCAGGACTGAACCCTGAGGTACTCCACTTGTCACTTGTCTGGAGCTGGATTTGGAGTTGGCTACTTTTACAGTATGGGTTCTGTCAGTAAGCCAGTTGGCAACCCATTGAGTGATGTAGGGATTAATGCCCAGCTTAGAAAGTCTATCTAGGATTCCAGAGTGGAGGATCATGTCAAAGGCCTTGGTGAGGTCCAGATAGGTTGTGTGAACTGCCTTACCATCATCCACGGCTCTGGAGACTGATTCGAAGAAGTCATTCAGCTTCAGCAGACAAGATCAGTTCTTCACGAACCCAAACTGGGTGGGGTCCAGTGTTTGAAGGTTGCCAATGTCTTTGTTTATAAGTTCCATGATAATACGTTCCATGGCCATGCAGAGTAGGCTCATCAGACTGATGGGGCAGTAGATCCCAGGATCCAAGGTGGATCCCCCCTTGTGGAGTGGGATAACTGTAGCTGTGCGCCACTCAGTGGGCATAAAGCCTGAGGTGAAGCTATGATTAAACATGACACTTAGGTGAGGTGCCAATTCATTTTGTAGTTCATGTAATACACAGCCCAGGATGTCATCTGGTCCCATGCATGCTTTTTTCTTAGCTTTGGAGAGTGCGTTATTTACCTGTGTGGCCGTTATTACTGGAATTTGCAATCTTCCGGTATTGAGATGGGCCATTTAGGAGGTGAGAGGGGGGTGAAGTTGGCACTGAATTGATCTGCCAGGACATTGGTAATATCCTTGGGATCAGTATATTTAATGCCATTCTGTTGTAGCTCAGAGCAGATCTGAGCATTGCCATTTAGATTCTTGACATAGTTATAGAATGCTTTGTGGTTATCTTTGGAATTTTTGACAATTTTATTTTCATAACTAGCTTTGGAGGATTTTATGAGGGATCTCAGCTTCTTACTGAGGCTGGTAAGGGAGTTTTTTGCATCCTGGGATTTTCCTCTTTTCTGCAACAGTTTCTTCCTTTGGTTGTAAAGTTTGTTTATGGCAGGGGACCACCAGATTGGCTTCCTTTTATTGGAGGAGAGCATCTTGGTTCTGTTTGGGATGGCACGATTCATGCATGAGTGGATGTGCTTGCACAGTGCCTTAGTGTAGGACTCAGCAGTCGGACTTTTAGTTCCCGTCTGCATGGGTGTCATGAAGTTTGTCACTTCTGACCTGAGTAGTATGAAGTTGGCTTTGGAGAGGTTTTTTATGGAGGTTTCCTTACGGGGGGGGGGGGTAGAATGTGGATGTTAAGGGTGATTAGCTTATGGTCTGACCTGACCAACGAGGGGGAGACCATAGGCATGGAGCATCAATTTCCCATGTTGGTAATGACCAGCTCTAGGATATTGGAGCCCCTGGTGGGACTATGGATTCGTTGATCCAGGGCGTTGGAATTTACGAATTCCAAGAACTATTGGGCAAAGTTGTTGGTACACTAGTAGTTTTCCCAGTTAATGGCAGGGTAGATGAAATCACCCAGTATTAGGGTGTTTGGTCTTAATATTTTCCAGTATGTTTAGAAAGGTATAGTGAGAATCTTGGGGCATGGTAGGGGATCTGTAATTTGCTTGAAACTAGCATTTACTAAATATTCAATGTGTATTATTATCTTGGAGCTTTTCACCCCGGGCGTCCACTGAAAATGGACATATATGCACTCGGACTATCCCAGTCAACAAATGTAAAATAAATATATAAATAAATAAATTGCTAACCACAGCTTCTCCTCTGGTTGATAAAAATATGCCTGATCTGTTTATAAGGCTAAAGGGACTAAAACATTTTAATTGCTTGCATCTTAGTATCCACATCCATATAACAAAGCTTCCAGTTTCTCAATTTTTGTATTACCTTCTGTTTAGTCTCTTCCCACATATGCTTAGCAGCCACAACAGTCATTTCTAATCCATACTCCTAAATACTTCATTTTATCATGTCCCCATAAATATGGATATTGTTGGACCAATGCATGTGTCGGTACACAATTTACTACTATTCCCTTTGTTTTAACTTCATTAATTTTATATCCTGAGAAGGTTTTAAAAGGATTTAAAATGTTCCACAACACTGTAATGCCTCTTTCTGGTTTTGTTATGTATAAAATAATATCACTGCAAACAGAGCCAGCTTTTCCTGACTACCATAGCAATTATATCCTTGAATTTCTGAGTCCCTTATTTTCTTTGCCAGTGGTTCTAAATATAATGCAAACAGCAAAGTGGAAAATGGACTACCCTGCCTTGTTGCAATACTCAAGCATAATTTATCAAAGAGGACCCCACCCACTTTAATTTGGGTCTATATTATGTCAGTGAAATGGCATTACAGAGAATGCTGTTTCACCAACAGTTAAACACCAAACTCCTAAAAGAGAGAAACCCCAGGTAGACTAACAAAACACAACACAACACTTAAAACATTACAAAGTGGGGGGGCTTCGCACCCCACACCCCCAATGCGGGGGGCTGTGCCTCCGTAACTAAATATACCAACTCCGAGTTCACACTACAGTGGGATAAAAGGCAATGTCACAGCTCATGTCAAGTGATTTTTTCCCCTGGGAAAGAAAATCCCTGACCTGAGCTTTTGCTCTTTTTGGAGTTTGGTCTGTATGTGTCAGTGAAACGGCATTTGCTGTAATGCCATTTCACTGACATAATATAGACCCCTTTAATTTTAGCCTCCGACTCATCATATATACTCCTAATCAACCTTATACTTGTATCAGGGAAAGCAAATGCTTCCATTGTCCTGCTCATGAATCCTGTTCTACTCTGTCAAATGTTTTCTCTGCATCAAGACCCACCAATAACAGTGGTATTTTCTTACATTCTGTTACTTCCATTTGAATTACTTTAAACAGAACAATTAGTGTTGTTTTTAACACATTTTGATGAAGTCTGATTCAACTTGTATATGGATGAAAGTGCTTAATCTTAATGAAACTTATTATTTCTTGAATTATCCTGGTGCACCTTATCTTGTAAGCATGGTTGTTCTACTTCTTGGTTCTTGGCTAACACAATGAGTTGTTGAACAATGATAGCTCTTTTCTTAAAGTTTTAGATGTCCTTATTCAGTCACAAGCTCTCAGGTGACTGACACTGGAAAAAATTACCATTTTCAAATTGGGAAGCTCTAGTCACAGTGACTTTTATCTTCAACAACATTTATCTTCAGCATCTTCTCTTTTAGCTGCACATTTCCGCCTATTTCCATTTTCAGTATGTCTCCATGGGAATTGGGGACCTGGTTATTCAATGGACCAAAGAAGCATCTCAACTTAATTGGAAATTATGCTGTCTCGAGTCAACCAGGTTGGCCTCTTCATAATGAGACTGCTACTACTGGCTTCTGAGCTTAAAAATAATATCTTAATTACTCATGCCTTATTTTAACTAATTGGATTGTGTACTTGCAATACCCCACTATTTGCTTTCTGACTGGTTAGATATCCTTTTGAATACTGATTCTTAGCTCTTAAACCATTTTGTTTCTAAATTTGTTTTTCATATTTCTTTTATTTAAAGGTACACCTTTTGTTATTGACCTCAGTACATAGAGAACAGCAAATTTATAGAAATAAGTAAGTGACTGCTCTCAATTTCCCAATCTAAAGCCTTTATTTGCATTGTATAGCATTGTTCAGTATTTAAATAAGTTCATACCTTATAGGCTCATAGGTTCATAGCTACTTACTAGGCGACTATCAGTGAGGATCTTAAGAAGCCTATCTCTACATTTTATGGAGGGGAATCGAAACATACAAGTGGTTTTCTCTGTGATACATACCTATCACTATACAAAGGAGATTGAGGTCCCTTGAGTTGGTGTTTTTGATACCATTGGACTTCCAAATGTGTAATAGGTCTAGCAGAACAGGATCTGTTAAGGCTGTATTCATGATTCAAAAGTCATCTTTCAGTAGCCTGTATGATACTGAGAAGAGACAGACAATGCTTTAAGATGGTTTGTTTCTTTTTTATGACTTAGGCCCTTGATTTTTTTAGTGAGGATGTGTTATCTTTGCTCCTTTTATGACAAGTGTTTGGATAGGTACATACTCAACGGACATTATATGCACTGGTTGGTCTAATGTGTGCTGAGTACAGCAGAACAATTACTTCCCTGGAGCTGGACACCAGACCCTTCAATATAATTTGTGCAGTGAAGAGGGACTTCCTTACAACATTGGATACATGGTGATCAAGGGCCAGTTCATTGTCAATATAGGTTCTAAGATCACTATGGAATATTTACTAGGGGGTGTTGTCAATGTGGCAGCTACAAAAATGGTCTTTCTTGCCAATGGATATGATTAAACATTTCTGTGGAGTTAGTTTCACTCCATGATTTTCGCATTATTTGTTTGGGACAGGGCCTCTTCCAGGATTATGGTGTCCTCTGTGGAGTTTATGAAGGCCTCAGCTTTGCAGTCATCTGCAAACCTGGTCAGCCACAAGTCCTTAATATTAACTTTGACTTCCAAGATGTAAATGCGAAACTGAACTAACCCAAGGACTGAAACCCCACGTACTTCACTAGTAGCGGCCCTTTTAATAGAGGTAGAGCCACTCAGCTGTACCTCTTTATGTTCTACTTGTGAGAGAGTTTATCTATTGATGTCTGCATGTGGGATGGTGTTGAACACCTTTGCAAGACTGAGATAGACAGTGTGCACTGATTTGCCCTTATCTATTTCCTCAGTGACTTTTTCAAAGAACTTAACCAGGTTAAGTAGGTAGGACCTGTCATTGACAAATTCAAAAAGGGTTGAGTTGAGAGTCTATAGGTAATCTATATCCCTATGTATTAGTTTCACAGTGATCCTTTCCATATCCTTGCAGATGAGACTGATCACCCATATGGGTGTGTAATTACCCTGGTCTACTGGAGTCCCACCATTTTAGGCTAATGTTGAAAACCCTCTGGAAGAGGTATGACAATTCATGTGCCAGGCTAGTCAGTAAGCAGCTTGATATGTTAGCCAGCCTCACAGACATAGTGTTCTTGGCCTTAAATAGTGCCTTAAGCACTTGTTCTTGGGAGATCAAATGATGTCTGTGGGGTAAATATGGGTATTTGACCTATGAATATTGGTGGGGAGAGAGAATGAAGTTGGAGCTGAATTCTATTAGTAGATTGGCAATATCATCTGAGTCTGAGTATGTGGTATCATTTACTATTAGTTATGCACAGTGCTGGGCATTGTTTCTGAGTTTCTAACATATTAAGATAAGTATTTGTGGTTATCTTTCATTATCTTTCACCTTGGTGGCTATTTTTACTTCATATTTGGCTTTGGTTGATGTGATCAAGGCTTAGAGTTCCTTATATAGTTAAACAAGAGTGGTTTTGACTTCAGGAGAGTTAGATTTGTTTTTTCTATTTATATTCAGACTTCGCAATAAGGGTTTGTCTTTCAGTTTTGGATAAGCAGTAAGTTCTTTGATTTGGAAGGTTATTTGAACTGATTCAGGTCATCACTCAGTTTTAGTAGATTAGCCTTTGCATAGTCAGTGAATACTGAGGTACTGGAGTATGCTTCTGGTTTCAATCTGTGGAGCACTAAGTCTAGTGTTTTATCTGCTATGGTTAGGGTGTGTACTGACTGGTCTAGTGAGTTTGTATTTTTGAAGTGCAGAAGCATCTGGCAATACATGTTGGAAGCTGTATAAGTCTTCCAGTTCATGGTGGAATAGCTAAAGTCTCCTAGGAAAATATTGAATGGCCTAATACATAGGTAAGTAGCAAGTATGGGCCACAGTGGGCATAGAGGAGGTTCTGTAGTTTGGTATTATGTGATAAAGGTTTTTCTTTATAGTGAGTTGGACACTGATGAGTTCCAAGATATTATCTTGTCAAAAGACTCTAGAGGTGAGAGACTGGCCTACCCATCCCATGATGAATAATTAAATATTGCCCCTAATGAGAATAAACGTGATTCTACAATACATAATTTGAGGGGGCCCATGCATGGGATAAAGTATTTAGAAGCAGCTTCTGTCCATTAACTGCACAGGGGCATTCATGGAGTAAATTTTCTGTTTTTCACATGAATAGGGATGACGTGTGTTTTATTTGGATGGGGAGTATATTCCAGCACAGGTGTAACCTCTGTGAGATATCCCTCCAAACTGTTCTGTTGATGATGCAGAAGAGGTTTATATCCCCAGACAGAGTATTTCAAATGCCATTTGACTTGTGATGTGCAGTAGCTCCATCGGTATTTGATCACAGGATGTTTTGTATGCTAAATACTCAGGTCACATCTTAGCAATTTGTAGAAACCGAGTATAGTGACAGGGCATCCTTTTAGTAAGGTGTATCTGTGGGCTTTCCAGTTGTTGCATGTGTCTGGACAGATACATCCAAAGGGAGCATTATACTTGATGACTGGCCTAATGAGATCTGAATAAAGAAGGACAATGACACCCCTAGATCTAGATAAAATATCTTTGATTATAAGCTATGCAATAAAAAAGGACTTTCTTATAACAATGGACACATTGATCAAAAGTTAGGTTACTGTCCAGATCTGTTTCCAAATTCTGAACTACTGGGTCAAGCCTTAGGGACGCATTGTCAATATGGTAGTTCCCTGGGGTAGATGTCCTCTAAAGGATAAAATAATGTATTTGTGGCATCATTTTTTTTTTCTTTCAAATGGTGTTTCAGCCAAAAGGATTCAATGGTTTTAGATTTTTAGATTTAATCCAGTGTGATTTAAAAAAAAACTGTAAAATATTATATATATATATATATATATATATATATATATATGCATAGGGGTTATGAGATTGATCGATCATATCTTAGGTTCACAGCTGCTTAACTGACTATATATGGTTGACTACGCAGATGATCAACAGTTGTATGAGGCTGTACAATTCTCAGGGCTGGGAAATTTGCCCTTATCCCATGTTTGAGTGATCTCAGAGTTAGTATATATAATTTTCAGTGGTGTTGGGAATACACATACATGATAAATAATTTATTATTCAAAGACAATATTAGATATTATAAACATTTTGTAAATGATGTTTTCCTTGTATGAGAAGGTAACATACACAAATTACAAGAATTTATAGAATACATTAATGGCACAACCAACTTTCTATCATTTATAGCAAATTGGCCCATAGACAAGATAGAATTTCATGATGTGCTGGTTAGTAAGGACATGAATGGTATCCAGACTGAAATGTATAGAAAAAGCTGCAGGAAAAACACTCTCTTACATCGTAATAGCATGCATCCCCCACACATATATGAAAATATAGTGAAAAGTCAGGCATTAAGAGCTTCTAGACTGACAAGTGAGGATTCAACTTTTAATGAAACTCTAATTACCCTGAGAGATGAGTTCAGGGCAAGAGGATACAAGACCAGTGAATGTAATGAGCTACTTGAGAATGTGGTTGTGGAAAGACAAGGAAGGGGTAAACCCTTTTTTAATTCATATAATAGTCATGACAGAGGAAGGAGAAGTAATATATCCACACATACCAACAGACTCACTATTCCATATACTAGTAATAACAATAGAATAAGGGAGATAGTGAGAAAACATTGGAACATACTGACAGTGGATGAAACGATCTTAGGAATAGTAGGGGCTCAACCCAGATACTCATATAAGGATGTTAAGTCTTTAAAAAAGTTGTTATGTTACAACAAGAATAAGACACATACGGTACAATCAGAAAGGAAAGGCACAGTCGCATGGAGAAATTGTAATCAATGTTCATACATGGCAAATGGGAATGTCTTTAAACATCCTGATACAGGTAATGTTTATACATTCCACCACTATGCAGACTGTAAATCACGTGATCTGATATATTTGGCCCAATGTCAGAAATGTACTTCATTTTACATAGGAAAGACGAATAGGACTCTATGAGAAAGAGTCAGGGAATATTTATATGCCATTCATAGAGAAGGCGCTCGCAATGCGTTAACTAGGCACACCATAAATCATGATTTAACCCATAAGTTTGCTTTCTTAGCTATAGAATTGATAACGAAGAACATCAAACTAGGGAACATTAGGAATCACAAAGAAAAAGAAGAGAACAAATGGATTATGAAGCTACAAGTGGATAAAGGACATGGATTAAATGAGAAAATTTCATTGAAACCATTCCTGGCAGATAGACCATTCACCCATTGAGCATATAGCTGTTAACTAATTTTCATATGATATGTAAGAAAGGAATCCAGTTTACGTTTAAACCACTTTTTGCCTTGTATATATGGGTAGGTTTATTTGATAACATGTACTAGATTTAATCTAGTCTTATACACATATATGAGAAGTGTATCCAAATAGTTATATTAAACTGGAGTTCAAAAATATATATACTCTCCCTTACACATTATTTAGTAGGCGTGGATGAGATATTCTTAGATAGAAGTAATTTTTTATACTGTTAAGTAAACAGACAATGATCTATCTGATACTTAATTTTTAGAAGTTTTATACTTTTATATATATATATATATATATATATATATATATATATATATATATATATATATATATATATCAAGTGATTTGAGGAAGGAGTTACACTGCCATCTAGTGACATTTTCAATACATTGATTTTCTTATACATAGTTAACTGCAACATTTGATTTTAGCTAATTTTAAATATTATCACAATAAAGAACTTTAAATTGTTGAATTTTACATACCTTCTTTTAGATATATATATATATATATATATATATATATATATATATATATATATATATATATACACAAGAAAGTTAAGATAAATTGTTAATAAGGTTTTAATATGGAGAAGTAATACCTGTATTAGGGACTAGTTTTTTTTAATCACAGAATGATGTGATTGGCAGAATAATGAATTAGTGCAACACTAGGATGTATTTCAACAGTTTTTTTTTTTGTTGGCAAAATTATCAAGTCTGAAGAAGCATTCTTAGGAATGCGAAAGTGCTTACTAATTTATTTATATCTGGATGTGTTTTATGTAAATAAAGTCTCCTTCACTTTATATGGTGCTGCCTTTACCCTGAGGACTGAGTTCTTTCTACTGCCAATATTTTTTATATTGCTTTCATCTAAAAAAAAATGAGGAACATTCTAGTTCTATAATTTTTGTTATTACTTTTTTACTACAGATTTTTTAACATTTCCCTTTCTTTTTGCCATGACTTTATCAAAACTTTCTTTTATAATTTTTTTCCAGGTATCCTCTTGCAACCAGTTTCTGACATAAACTCCTTCCTTCCTTTAAAAATTCATTTTCATTAACAGTTAAGTCACTTATTCTCATCAACTGTTTCTTTAGAATATTATTTTTAATTTTCTTAGTGTGCATGCTGTCATTACTTAGGTAAGGGTTATTCTGTACTTCCTTCTTATATATTTTAGTTTCTAACTTACTTTTGTTTCTGTAAAAAACTGCATCTAAAAAACTTACACTATTTGGATAATATAAAGACATACATTTTAAATAATCACAAACATTATTAATATAATTTAGAAAAACATTTTAATCATCTAATTCTCCTCTCTAAATATAAAAATGTCATCTATGGCTACTCCATTAACCTTTTGGAAAAAAGAAAAGATAAATTTAAAAAAAATGTATAACTAATCCATTAATAAGCATATCATATTATCTGATAAAAACATTCTGAGCTCATTAATTCCATTCTACATATATTCCACTCTCATTTGGTATCATATCATATAAAGACTGGATGTCTTTGGTCAGTAAAACATCATCAGCATCTGTTAAAACTATATTGTGGAGCATTTATTTAAAGTCAAATGTGTCTCTTATGAAAGCATGACCTTGTCTACTTTCAATAAATGCTTGTCCAAATAAATAGCCATAGTTTCAGTCTTGCTTCCTCCACTCACCACAATCAGCCTTAATGGAGGATTTTCCATATCTTTGTGTATCTTAGCCATGCCAAAAAATTGTCCCATTTTGGTGTTTTTAACAGTCAAAATACTTGCAGTATCTCTATTATTCCATCACACAAGCTGACATCTAAGAGCACAATCATATATTTTCTTAATTTCTGAAAAATGGACTTTCTTATATAAACATTTCTCTGAAAACATAGCTTTCATTTCATGATTATATTGTTCTCTATCCAGAATAACTAAGGCATTGCATTTAACTGCTTTTGTGATCAAAATGTTGGGATTGTCAATCAGCTCATTTACAGCTATGCTTTCATTGACCACTAATTAAAATGCTTATATTTAGCCTTCTCTTTAAAATATCTCTAATCTGTTTTTCTGTGATAACTAAGAATGCACTAAATTCTGTTCGTAATGGAGGACTGAAGCAACTCAGTTTATAAAATTTATTGTCAACTTTAGTTTCTTCTTTGTATAAAAATTTAAAATTCAATTTTCTTACATAGTTTCTTAAATCATTTATAACATCACAGATATTCGCCCTCACTGCTGTACAAACATCCACTCTTTTCTGAGTACCTGAATGGCTGCATTATATAAAGGTGAAGCAGACAAATTTACTATTTTGAAACAACACTCAGAGAGCATACATTTTATCTTCTCATGTTGTTTTTCTTCTATTCCATTTAGCATTTCTGTCTGGTTGTTGGTTCACAGGTTTCTTTCCACCTACTGGGGATGCTACTACTTGCACCCACATTCTGTTCCTGGTACTTGTGCCTTGACAAAGTTCACTGCTTAAAAAAACCAATAACCTTTTTGGTTATCTCCCTTCTTCTTTGCATGTTGCATAACTTGCCTTCTTCTCCATTCATAAAATTTTTGTTTTTATTTGCCAACATTTCAGACCTCCTAACATTTCCTTCATTTTGATTATTCTCTGTTGTAGTACTCACATTTAATCCATCAACTTTTGCTTACTTTGAAAACCATTCTTGTTGGCAACATTACGAAATGCTGTAAAACCACTCCCCTTTCATACTCAACTCGGGGTCTCTCAAACCTTTTTAACTTTCTCTTTCTTAATGCTTCATTTTCTTTTATTAATTTTTTTGAATGAGGCCAAACTTAGTGTCAGAATTTTCAATTATGGCGGCCTCTTTTAATTTCAAATAATTTTAAATTTGCTGTCATTGAGCTCCTGTATATTAGATTTATAATAGCCACTCAGAAACTCCATATACTGCATGCCAAACTTCTCAGTGAGTTCTACCCATCTGTCAATCAAGGCATTCAGTAAATCATTGCCAATCAGCATCTTAGTTATCCTTAAACCTTTTGGACCTCTTTTAACCAACAAACAATTCTAAAAATATAAAATATCCCATTGCAGGTGTTTTAATTTAATTAGATCATTCTCCAGTTGTAGAAACATTTCAGATCTATTTATACCTGTTCCTCCTTCTTCTAAAGCTCCAGCTGCAGTGAATGGATTGTTCAGAACTTCAAAACATTCAACAAGAATGTCATCTTGCTGCAAATGTGAACATGGTCCCAATATATTCAAAGAAACATTTCTTTCATTATTCACTTTGCTGTTGGCTCTGTTTATGAGTCCTTCTTGATTCAACTTAATTGAACCATTGGAGGTGTCATGCAAGGTGAAACCAGGTGGCAAGGCCATAAAACTTATTTCCAGCTGACTTTCGATAATAAATAAAAATAGCTCCCAACACAATAAATCCATCCAACATATATAGAAATAGAATCCCTAGGTCAAACAAATAAGTCCCAACAATACTGCAGTCATGACCAAGAAAATAAGTTTTAATGAAAATGGCATTCAGATTGCATTGAAGCAAACCAGTCACTATGTAAAACTAAGAGAATTTTGAAAAAGAAATTATCTGAGTGCAAAAAAAAAATGTTTAACATCAAAATCCAGGCATACAATGTTGGGGGATATATTTCCATAAGATCACGATAACTAATTAAGGTGATAGACAAAAAATATAAAAAATGGCAAAGAGGTAGAGCTGAAACTTTGAAAACTGAAATAAACATGCTAGACAAACAAATTAAGCATAGTGTGAAACAAGGGTGAAGAAAAAATGGAAAAAAAGTGTATATAAAGATATTGAGCAGCACAGGAAACCATTTTATAGATTATTAAGATGTGGAAGGAGTAAAGACATACAAATTGATAAACTGTGTGTACATTCTAAAATGTATTCTCGGGCAAAACAGATAATAGATGTATCTACAAAATTTTATTCAAAACAGTTTGACTGCAAAAGGCGGTGATAAGTTGTCCCAGTGACATCCAGGTAACCTCAGATACTGAAATCAAATTAGATTATATTGAAAAAGAACTGCGCAAACTGGATCCAAACAAAGCACAGGGAGGAGATGTAATTAGTAAACAATGACCTGAGAACACTTCAGCAAGAACTTACAGTACCATTTTATGCATTATTTACTAGGTTGTATAAATATGGGGAGATTCCTCAAGATTGGAGACATGGACGTATCAAACCTGTCTTTATGAGAAAGGGGAATAGGACAAACCCTGAGTCCTACAGACTCTTAAGTCCACTTTCATGTTGTGGAAAAATAATGGAGATGGTAATATTGGCTAAGTTATTGTCAGAACTGGAAGGGTTAGGACTTGGAACAATATATCAGAATGCATATGTTGAAAATAGATCTATTACCACCTGTAAAATTATGTTCTTTAACAATATAATAACATCTATAAATAAAAAAATTGCGCTGTGATGTAATTTATACAGATTTCACTTCAGCAATTGACGGAGCTATACACAAAGCACTGATCAATAAATTAGAACAACTAGGTATCAATGTACTCTTGATAAGATGGATAACTGTGTGGCTTGCATATAAGATATGACAAGTATCATACAGCAAATGGACAGGATACATTTTTGGTTACAGTCAGGGTATCCAACAGGGCTCTGTCCTAGCCACATACTTGTTTAGATTGTATCTTTAAGACCTATCATTTTCATCTGAGGTATTCTACAATCTATAAGCAGATGACTTGTAATTGGGTAAACTGATTACGTGTTACAGATAGGGCATGTTTGCAAAACAGCTTGACTAAATTGATCTTTGGACAGAGGAGAATAATATGCTGATAAATGCATCAAAAACTAAGCATATGAGATCTGGGAGAAATACATTGAAAGGTGAATATTTATTACAACACACACACACACACACACACACACACACACACACACACACACACACACACACACACACACAGTGAATAAAACTGTAGATTCATTTAAGGACCTGGGTATATGTGTAGATACAGCTTGAGTTTTTCCAGTCGTATAAACCATATGATGCATGGAAAAGGCTACCAAATTACATTAAAGAATCCACTTGCTTAGATATTTTTAAGAACATACTGGACACTTATTATGGAACAACTCTTTAGGTATACTGGCAGGCTAGAAGGGCATTAATGCTAATGTTCATGCTTGAAATATTTGTATGTATGTATATGTATATATATATATATATATATATATATATATATATATATATATATATATATATATATATATATATATATATATATATATATATATATATATATATATATATATATAAACTTAAGAGTTTAAAATTAGATTCTCAAAATGTCCTCTATGGACCATTACTGTCTGAACTCTGTTATTGAATTGGTGCAACTTAGATCCAAAATGTGATTTAAGAAAATGACTGCAAAATGACATTTTCAAATTGTATTGTGCAGCAGCACACAAAACTTTGACAGAAGGATCTGTAAAATAACTAATCTATACATTTTGTACCAAACATCCATATAGTTAAAAGATAACTCTGCACAACAATCAGTTAGGTGAATTTTGGCAAAGAAGGTATTTCTCAATAAAATGCACTATGAAATGATTAATTATCAAAAACATAAAGTTAGCATAAAGTTCAAACAGAAATTAAAAAAATGACTTACCATATGCCTGGACATGCAGTAATAGGTATACCATGCACCCCCATGTTTGATTGTGTATTCACACACATACACATGCATGTGTACGTGACTTTTTATATACTTTCAAATATAAATTTGACAGGTAGAAGCTTGAAATTACTTTTCAAAAAGATTAAATTACAAAATATTAACAAGGAGATAAAAAATGAATGTCAGCAGAATCTGAATCTGACTTATGAATAGAATTTCTTACAAAAATAAGAAAGTTAATATCACCCCATCATGCCAGTTTGTTTATACATGTGTGTGTGTGTGTGTGTGTGTGTGTGTGTGTGTGTGTGTGTGTGTGTGTGTGTGTGTGTGTGTGTGTGTGTGTATTATATTGAGTTTTATATATATATATATATCTGTGTGTGTGTGTGTGTGTGTGTGTGTGTGTGTGTGTGTGTGTGTGTGTGTGTGTGTGTGTGTCTAGGCAAAAACACACATATACCCTCACACACACAAAAGTTGTTTGTACAAATGCTGACATGTAATTTACTTTAAATTGATCATAAATTGTAAGCTGCTCTTCTAAGGTTCAAAAAATCAAATCAAATGCGAGTCAGTCATATTACTATGTTACTAGAAAAGAAGATCTATCTGAATGAGGTAGATTATTTATAAATGTCTGTATGTATGCTTGTGTGTATGTAATATGTATGCAGTGATTTAGTTAATTAGATCTTTGTTTATGTCTGATATCCTGGATAGTGGAACAATCCATACAAACTCATATCAGCCAGAGCCCATGAACTATATAGTACAGGTATAAAAACAAGTAATACAATACACAGTTTACAACTTATTCAATAAGTCTAAAAGGGGCTTTAGAGTTAATCAATATTCACAATTAATAATAAAATTAGATATACTCATTTAATTAAATTGATCAACATCAGAAAAAACATTTCCTAACTAAAGAACCAATAAGTCAAAAAGACAAATATAAATTAGATGTGTTTCAAAAGCAAAGGTAAACGTCAGCACATAGGCATGAAGAGATCTTAATAACACTTCAGGAAAAGAAAACATAGGTCGGTTATGGTTGTAGAAAGGTATAAGAGAGACAAGACAGAGAAACATAGCTGTAGAGAACAGGATGAAGAGTAAGATGACATTTTCCTGTCACAGACAATCGCACTATGAATGCAGGAAGGTAAACCTGAGTTCAGTGAAGAAATAGATTATACATGAGAAATATGCAAGTGACAGATAATAAGAGACAGAGAGACATGAAGAGGCCAGACCAATGCTCACATGCTTGTAGAAATGAAAAAAGTGGGGAATGTAAAAACAAAAGAGGGCAAGCATTTCATTCATTTAACAGACTGAAACCAAGTGTAGGATTTCCAGTCATTATAAATCCATGCAAGAATCCAGTGAGTTACATGTATGAGAATGTAGTTATAGAACAGAATTATATAATTATTTATTAGAGTTATGTCGTGGAAAGAGCATTGTCTACAAGTATTAAAAAGCAAACAAACAAACAATGGTGTCAAGACAAACTACATAAATAAATAAATGCCAGCACTTAACTTTATCTAAGATAAGCTATCAGTAAACCAACATATTGAAACAGCTTGATTTGTTCTGTTGCACAATAAAGTGTTATCAAAATATGAGGCCAATTGTTCCCTATATTGCACATACAAAACTGTACTTTTATAAAACCTCTCGACCCTCTCCCTAATTTCTCCTTTTTCTAGTATCTCCTCTCAGTTCATCCCCATCTCATTAGCTTTAAATCTTTGTTCATCTCCACCCCCATGCTTCCTGTACCACTTGCCCTAATAATGTAATGTTTCATGGTATTAATGTTAAAATTCAGTTACAGTGGATATAAAAAGTTTACACACCCCTGTTAAAATGCCAGGCTTTTGTGATATAAAAAATGAGACCACAATAAATCATTTCAAAATATTTCCCACCTTTAATGTGACTTATAATCTGTACAATTCAATTGAAAAACAAACAGATCTGTTAGGGGAAAAATATAAAAAATAAAAAACATACAATATGTTGGTTGTGTAAGTGTGCACTCCCTTAAACTAATACTTTGTTGAAGCATCTTTTGATTTAACTACAGCATTCAGTCTTCTTGGGTACATACCTGCCATCAATTAAAGAGACTTTGATTAATGATATTTTAACAGAAGTGTGCAATTTATTTTTATCCACTGCATGTTCCATCATATTTTCATGTAGACTCACTGGGAAAACCTCTTATATTTTAATAGTACTCCCAAGTAACAACTGCCTAAGCTCTTTATACTTGGATTAGGGAACCTGTAAATACTGTTAATTATAAAATGGGTGGAACTCACAGACAATAACGTACCGGAGAACAGACATTCTTCAACAGCATATCAGTGTGTAAGAACAGCTTAATACCATCCCCACACTTCACAGATTAACCATTATAAACCATATAAAGCATAGACTGACAAAAAACAAATTACTGCCATCTTGTTTATGCTTGCTAAACATTGCAGTTTAGTGAGCATAAAATATACAACTAAATATTAGAAAACAAATGACAGAACTTACAAAAGTAACCGCAACCATTTTAATGTCCCTCATTAACTGCAGCTTAAAAAGCCATGTTTAATGAAGTAATGCAGGTGTGTGTGTGTTGTGTGTGTGTGTGGTGTGTGTGTGTGTGTGTGTGTGTGTGTGTGTGTGTGTGTGTGTGTGTGTGTGTGTGTGTGTGTGTGTCTGTCTGTCTGTCTGTGCATGTGTGCATATTTAAGTGTGTATATGTGTAAGAGACATAGAGATAATATACAAGAATGTACGTATTAACTTTGTTCAGGAATTTTGGACAAAGACAAAGATAATAGGGATACAAAGACCCAGAGATGGGGATTTTTTAAAAATATTAATCTAAATCACTTAAAATGTTATAAAGCAAGAGGTTGTATCAACATATTTTTTCTGAACAAAAAGACACTGTAAAGTCTGGATTCCATACACTGGCTCAAATTCTCAAAGATTTCCCAGGAAAATCAAACATTTTTCAAATAGGAATGTTATATAAAAATCAGGATACCTGAAATGTATATATGTTTGTGAGGAGGTGCTGCAATCAATTGCACTATATCTATTTCCGCATTCATTTAACCACAATGAGCCTGAGGTGTACACAGTCAAGAAAATGGCTTTAATTGCAGAACACATTTCTCTGCCCCTGTATGTGTGTGTTTCTGTGTACATGTGAGTAAGTATGTGTGTGTATGTGTGTGTGTGTGTGTGTGTGTGTGTGTGTGTGTATGTGTGTGTGTGTGTGTGTGTGTGTGTGTGTGTGTGTGTGTGTGTGTGTGTGTGTGTGTGTGTGTGTGTGTGTGTGTGTGTGTGTGTGTGTGTGTGTGTGTGGGTGGGTGTCTCTGCATGGGTTTGTGTATGTAAGTAACTAACCTTGTGCGTGTCTTTAGAAATTATGAAATGATATACATTTTATATGTAAATATGTCCTCCATTAACAACTATAGGACCAATAGTAACTTCAAAACTTAGGGCAGAACCACTTTAGATGAAAAATATTAAAAAATTATGTATATATTGATGTTAAAACAACAATAAGGCAGTTTAACTGATAGGCCATGTTCTAAGTGCAACAATGTCCTTCAAGGTGGGTGTTATGATAAGGAAATAATGGATTTTCTAGAAGTGTGGAGGCCCTCCACCTGCAGCACTGGACCTCCTAATATCTCTATGTGGTCTGATATTTCCCCATAACCCCAACCATATTGGGTAGTATTACTCACTCATTCTTTGCTAATATATAAACAATTTTTACTTATATTCAATTTTGTGTATTCTTTTACTATGAAATGAACTATGTGACTCGAATATAATTTTGTTCTGTATGTACCCATGTTGTGGCTGAAATGGGTCCAAGGAACAGTCCACCCACCCATTTAACAAACACTGTAAATAATCTATGCACGCAATGCATTTCAAAAGATTGTATATATATATATATATATATATATATATATATATATATATATATGTATATATATATATATATATATATATATATATATATATATATATATTTGAAACATGTTTTCTTTTCTGAACAACCACACAGTTGCATGGTAAGTTCAGATCATTTAACTAGGTCTATAGTATAACTGCATATACCATGTATCATCTCACACAGTACTAGCCTTCCACCTTACCTCTATGATAGTGATTTAATGCTAAGCCACACACTTATCTCAGAAGTATTTCTCTGATTGAGCTTTCATTCCTAATCCCTCCCAGCCTCCTAATTCCTACTGGACTCTAGCCAGAATTTGTAGAATTTTGCATCAATTCTTGAATGTTACCACTACGCCCACCCTATGAAGCCTCATATGAGGTGCTTACTACTTGCTTTTGGTTACAGTATACAGCTACGATTTGTCATATTATAGACTTGTGAAAAGGCTCTGTACCACATCAAACAATAAGCTCCAAATGTATATCCATACTTCATTATAAGCTATTGATGCATATCTTGGCATTTTGGTACAATGTAAGAATATAACAGTTCTACAAATGTACAGTTAAATTAAAGACATAACTTGCATATTAAATGATGCCATATCCCTTTATTTAAGCAGCTAATAAAAGCATGAACATACCACTAATTGGATATAGTTCACTAGTACAGATGTATTCTTTTCCAGCTTAACTTCTCCATATCTAACCTATTCAGTGCTTCAAACTGTTTAAACCACTAGTAATTTAATCACTCTTAGTAAATCAGGATCACATTCAGAAACTATACGTGCAAAATGGATGATAGTGAATGATATCTGTTGAGGACGTAAATGACCTACACATTCATCAAATAACACTAAAAACTAATTAAATGTTAGGAACAATCTATAGATCCAAGCCCAGAAAGTTACTACTGCAGCCTATCTTCAATCTCCCCTGATATATGTGACCCAAAATTTCAACAATGCAATCAACACAGCTTACAAAACTTGAGAAATGATGCAATAAAATTGTAAAGCCCGTCACCAGTCTTCCCAATAAAATATACTGCTACAATCTTCCCAATAAAACAAATCACTACATAACCCACAGGCAGCTAAACTTCCTCACCTTCCTCAATCTTATTAAACTTAACCAATAAAAAACTGCATATAAAATCGTGGACTATCCACAAGCATATCCAACTCTCCATACTCTTCTTTTTTTGTATAACCCACTCACTTCCTCAATTCATCTGATAAATCCCTGGCAAAGTGACTCCCTCACATAATTCTCCTGTGACTCACTTTATGTCTGCTGCATAGCAAACATCTGGAATTCCTTCCCTTTTTCCCACTGTCAAGTAGACAATCCCAAAACTTTTAAACACAATGTAAAACTCTTCCTATACAACTCCTGGCAATGCCACTGCTCAGAACCATCTGTTTAATATGAAGAAAACACAAATACACCTAATTTCCTTACCAATCCCACCACATTCTCTCCTGTTTCTTCATCCTCATCATCAATATTAGTATTAATTTGATTAGTAACATAAGATCACATTTATAAATAGGGTTACTACCTGTCCCTCTTTTTGAAGGACAGCTCCTCTTTGGGCAGTTGTGTCCTGAGGAAAAAAAATGACAAATGTACTGAGATTTGAGGACAAAAATATTTACTAAGTTTTCATTAATAGTTCCATAAAACAATTCTTTTTTATATGAAACATCTACATATTATATGAAATAGCATAAGCAACTGAAATGCTACAATAATAAGCTTTTATTTTGGCAAAAAAAGTGAAGTTATGTTCTTTGCACTGGCAGTGGGGATGCTTTTTCCTGCAAAATCTTATGTTTCTACAAAAAACATCCCAAATTGGGCATTTGAAAAGTTGGCAACCTTACTTATAAATACTTGGTAAGCACTACCTGACTATCTACTTATACATGAATTCATCACAGTTAAAGTTTATAACTTCATCCTTGTAATTTGTACATCCATTATGTCTTCTTTATATAATGTTATATATGCCTTTATTGATTCAAACATCCACTGAAGTTTTGTATATAACTTCTATTGTAGTCAAGATATATAGCTTTTCCTGTTAACACTATATAAACTTTCTTTTACAGACTAGCTTCAGAACTGTCTGTTATAAAATGTTATATTCCATGTATATCCAATATAATAATACTTACACGTATCCTTTTTATAAAGGCGATCGTGCTTTTCTTCCTGGGCCTCCTCATTTGAACGTTTCCAGTAAACAAACTCAAATAAAAATAAACATACATTACTCTACTGCAGTTCAGTAAACCTCACAGAGTTAAGTTGTAAAAAAACACAGAATACAAAATACAATGAAGTGCTACAGCATGTACATTCAGCCAAATGGGACACTAAGAGTGATCCAGAAAACAAATCACATCATAATACACTGATAAACTGTAGCGTTAAAGACTGATGGTGAACATGTAAAAAATTCCATACAATGGTGATAATCTGGGGATCAAATTAAAAGCTGACATTTGCACTTCAACTCCATAGAAAAACAGCAAACAAAAATAAATAAATTAAAAAAAAAACTGTAAAAAAATAAAGGGAATATAACAAAAGATGAGGTATGCATCTAGCAGGTCTGTAATGCTGGGCATATCAGCAAACATCTACAACAATAATATAACATTTTAGAGAAGACAGGTGAGTTATCATGTAAAAGAATATGCTAAGTTGCACCCTATTTAAATATGCAAGGTCATGTGCATTTACATAAAAGTATAACACACATAATTTGAGTTCTTGTTAGCAGGTAATTCAAATTACCCACACCAGATATAGCTTTCCATGCCTATCTGCAACCTACAAAACTAATCAGAACACAGTGCTATGTCACTGTGTGTGATTGTCCACATGAAGTTTTATTTTGAGTGCCTGGACTCATCCAGGGTCATCTCCAAAATACTCCCGAGAAAATACAAGAAAAAAACTATGTTGATCATCATGTGCCCTGTACTGCCCAGTCTAAAAGGGACAAAACATAATGCAATGAACAAGTAGATGCACACCTCACAACAGAATTCCAGGTACTGATAGCCAAATGCCTGGGAGATGAAGAAAATGATGATGATTTCACGAATATGTTTGTACAGACATATCAGCTTTCAGCAGAAAGTTGGCATTCACATCATGCCCTTGCACTGGTGACAATGCAATGTCTGGTAGAAGATATATACAATGCTTGATAATATCTACATCGCCTCACAGCAAAAGGGTCTCCTGTTCTAGTCTCAGCAGGGGTGCCTTCTGTTTGGAATCTGCATGCCCTCCCTGCATTTGTGTGAGTTTCCTCCAGGTGCTCTGTTTTTCTCCCACATTACAACTGGAGCATTTCTCCTCGGGCCTCCACTGAAAATTGGTTTCATTCCAAGTCAGACTTTCCTGGTTAATAAATGTTAAATAAATAAATACATAAATAATGCTCCTAGATCAACATGATACATGAAGCTGTAATATTGCCATATATATATATATATATATATATATATATATATATATATATATATATATATATATATATATATATATATATATATATATATATATATATATATATATATATATATATATATATATATATATATATATATATTTATATATATATATGTATGTGTGTGTGTGTGTGTGTGTGTGTGTGTGTGTGTGTGTGTGTGTGTGTGTGTGTGTGTGTGTGTGTATATATGGGTTCCATGTGTTTGATCAACAGTTGTCTTGTCCAATTTATCAAATGGACTGTTTGTTGATTATGTGTTTCATTGAAACAAGTAAGTGGGATGTATAGACAATGTGTGTGTGTGTGTGTGTGTGTGTGTGTGTGTGTGTGTGTGTGTGTGTGTGTGTGTGTATTTATGTGTGTGTGTGTGTGTGTGTGTGTGTGTGTGTGTGTGTGTGTGTGTGTGTGTGTGTGTGTGTGTGTGTGTGTGTGTGTGTGTGTGTGTGTGTGTGTGTGTGTGTGTGTGTGTGTGTGTGTGTGCGTGTGTGCGTGTGTGCGTGTGTGCGTGTGTGTGTGTGTGTGTGTGTGTGTGTGTGTGTGTGCATGGTGACTGTCAGAGCTGTCTTGTTTAGTGGTAGTGTTATACAGGATAGACAACCAGGTGTGCAACTAAAATGGACAATGTCAAAAGATGGATTATAATATGACAGATGCACCATAACAAGGCAGCATCTTGGTCCAACATTGAATCAGTGCATGCTACCATGCACCTGTGAGGAGAACGAGAACAGGATACACTTTTCATGCTGCGAAACCTATGGAAATATGCAGACAAATAGTCTGGTAAATAGCATGAACCTGTTATCAACATCAGTACCTATTAGGACTTGGTAGCAGATCAATGAAGGTGAAAGAGCATATTATGGCTGGGCAACCAGTGGCATGCATGGATGTGACAGTGCTTCTAGCAGAAGTATTGTAGACAGTGTGTAGCGTCTACCTGTGAGCCTTGGCATACCAATAAGTGTCCACCCCTCAAGAGCCACATCAGCTTATATACATTGCCACTGTCATCTCCAGTGAGAACCCTAATGTTTTACCCTTGTGTGAGACTACAGCAGCAGGCAAGACTTTGATAGGAGGGACAACCATTTGTCCAAAGTTCTTTAACAGCTGTATATTGTTAATATATTCCTAGGCTGTGCTGAAGTTATAAAAAACATGTCACCCACTGATGAAATGTCTCCCTCTCAAAGTATGGCAACTATCATGTATTAGGTATTCCTTGTTACCCACGCATACAATGATCAATGTGGCACACATATCATTTTTGGTGTTTAATGTAGTAATGTTTGACGTAGCATATATATCAGTATGTATGTATGTGTTTATATATATATATATATATATATATATATATATATATATATATATATGGGTTCCATACACTAGATCTTTGGAATGCTCACTGCAGTGAAAGTGCACTTACGTGAAGTTCAATACAATGAACGGGTGTTGTACTGAACTTCTGTGCAGTACTCACGGACCTTAGGGTTAGGGCACGGGTCATAGTAAGTTGATAGTCTATAGGGCTATCCCTTTACCATCACCTGTGCCCTAACCCTAAGGTTCGTGATGACTGCAGCACAGTGAAGGACATAGCAATGTCCTTCACTATGGTGCGATAGTCTCGAACCTTAGGCTTAGGGCATGGGTTAGGGTAAGGGGATAGCTTTACTAACTATTCCCTAGCTTTACTAACTATCCCCTTACCCTAACCCGTGCCCTAACCCTAAGGTCCGTGACTATTGCACCATAGTTGAGGACATAGCCTGTTTTTTATGTCCTCCACTGTGCTGCTGTGTTTTCGGTGAGGTGCACTTATGCAAAAGTTCACTTTTGTCAAAGTGAACTTTCGCAGAAGTGAGGCTTCCTATTACAAGTTCGAAGTAGTGAACTTTCGTTCGTGTAATAGGAATCCATATATATATATATATATATATATATATATATATATATATATATATACATGAAGCTGTATGGGGGGTGCATGGGGGCTTGCCTCCCTGCCTACACCCTTTAGATTTTCTTTTCTTTTTTTTTTTAATTATTTTTTATGAACATTTGAAATTTTAATGGTTAGATCATTAAAGGTCGACCTTTAGTGATTCGAACCATTAAACTTTTGATGTTCTAATATAGACCCATATATATATATATATATATATATATATATATATATATATATATATATATAAAACAGAAACCAGTTCATGTTGAACAATCTTTACATTGCTAATACAACACATTGGTTCACAGTTCATCAAAAAGGAAATGGATTTGCTTTCCCAGTCCACTACCTAAAACCAGACCACATTGTGCTTATGATCATCTCAATAGCAGTAGTGTTATAAGTATTTTTTTTTAATTTAAGATATAGGTTTGGGATAAGGTTAACTCATAAAGCTAAGGTGAAGTGTGGAGTGGGTTTAGTTCCAGGTTCAAATAGGTACTGATATTGATAACAGGTGCATGCTATTTAACAAACTACTTAACTACTTGTCTGCATATATCCATAGGTATTACAGCATGAGAATCACTTTCTATTCTTATCCTGCTCAGGTATATGGAAACACAGATGCTGTCTTATTAAGATGTGCCAGTTATATTTCATGCCATATTTTGGCGTTATTCCAGTTAGTGACATGCCTGTTGAAAATGCAGCTTTTTTCATTGAGTGTCTCTGCAGTTGATTGGTGCTTGCCTCCTGCCAGGAGCTGGCTGCTTCCTTCAAAAGGTTGTTGGTCACTGTAGGGTCGCCCAGCTCTGCTTCATTGAGACACACTAGTGTGTAGTGTGGCATTTGCAGTGAATATGACTTCGTTGTTGTTTTCATGTAGTGGTATGTACCAGATTGTGTGTTTTTGTCATTATGTTGTGAACCAGATCGTTGACTTCATCCATTTATCTGTTCTTACTCTTCTGTCAGTATTGCTATATATCTAAGCATTGTGCTCATGTTATGATGTTGCTTCATATGAATTACAGTGGTTTATATCTGTTAAGTGTTTCAGGCCAGTAACAGTGTTAAATTCAACAAAGGCACAAATAAAACAAAAACTGGATACCACCATGTCACAAGAAACGTCAAAAAAACTTTATTGACTGAGCGCTTTCGACTTAACAACTAAGACTTCATCAGAGTAACAATCAAAGCTACTTGTGTTAATTTTAAAAAAATAGTAAGCCAATCCAAAAGCATAAGGAATTAATGCAGAACCACATCAATGAACTTAGAAAGCGATGATAGCTTAGTAAATAAATTATAAATTATGAAAAAGCCTTAAAATAAATCCGTCATAAAAAGTTGGTTCTAATTTTAAAAATACTAGAAATAGTAGATGCAGTATTGTTTATGCCTGGAGTTTGGGAAGCATTAAGCCTCAACTGCCAGCACAGTTCTTTACTCTCAAGAAAATAATCCACATGAACTCTATCAATAACAAAAAAGTGAACCTTTTAAAATTAGTACAAATACTAGAATACCTATACAATGCATTGGTGGTTTTGTTTTCTTAATATCGTACATATGTTCCCTGATCCTATCACATAATTTTCTATTGGCTTTACTGATGTAGAATGCATTACAGGTCCCACAAAAAGCCACACACACACTATATGTGTAGCATTGCAATTTACTTTCCCAAGACGGGATAGTGTTGTTATAATCAGAAATTACGACATATGGCCCTTCATGTATAAATTTACACCATTTACAACAACCACACTTTTCCATGCAGCTGTGACTGCAAACAGTCTTCTGAACATTGGACTCAAAACAACTCTTAATATTATTCCCTTTGGAAAATACAATAGTGGGGAGCTTACCAAAGACATTTTTAATATCATCAGTAAAACCCAGACTCCAAAACTTCATCACTATACTAACATATTGGTATGTAATATCAATAAAGGGAATGGTGAAGGACACAGTCTTTATTTTAATATGAGGTAGTCCTAACCACTTTAATACCAATATAACGATTCCCATTTAGTACTTGTGTAAACCAGTCCTGTCGATATGCTACTACCTCAGATTCTATTTTCTTTAAAAAATCTCTAGGGTAACCCCTATCCAGAAATAAACATGTCTAGTGGTATAGGTCATGTTCAAAAATGATGTCATCAGATATAAGGCATGATAACCTAACCATATTACCTTTAACCGCTGCTCTCTTCTGGAAAAGTGGGTGGCAACTGTCATAATGAAGATATGTATTGGACACTGTTTCTTTCCTATAAATGGTGGATGTAAAACCAATCCATAAACAATCCATCTCAACTTATCCTACACTTAATTAATGAAGTTACTTCTTACTTAAAAATAAACAGACTTGTAATCTCCAAACTACATGCCATGTCCTATCAAAAACTACCCATATAAGCATAAACTTATATCCAACCTAATCAGTTGCCTGTAGAATATTTCAAAATTGCAGCTGATATTCTTGCATATTATGTTTGTCCCACCCCCCCCTTTAAATGACCACACGAAACACAAAAAGACATTTGACAACCTTTATTAAACTGTATTATCAATGAACTATGTACACAAAACCAACATTAATTAACTTCTTCAGCAACGATGATCTCCGAGCAGTGTCACCACTCACCCTGGACGAATTTTACCTCAAGGCAGCATACCAACTCACCCTGATACCTTCTCCACCAGGGCAGCGTACCTACTCACCCACATAAAGAGGCAGCGTACCTACTCACCTCACACCATACCAAAACCTAAACCAATAACCACCTTCTTTAGATGGGGGAACACAAGAGGACAATCCTGTCCCTCTTCTCTGCCTCAAATTGCCCACATCTTACATCCATATATAAAAGAGGAGGGTGGGAGGGCCACCAACTCATGCCAAATGTGCCTACATCCTCTAATCCCAAACCCTTAGTACTGTCAGAAGTCCCAACTACTCCTACCTCACTTCCTTTTACATCTCCCTCTCTCCTTAACCCTTTCACTACCACAAAACCACTATCCTAACCAACTGCAATCCTTACCTTCCTTTCTATCACTATACCCTCCCCACACCCCTTTACTCCCTTACTCGAGGGACTGGGACAACTTAGTTTATCCCAAACTGTATTTGTCCTGCCCCCCCTTTAAATGACCACACTAAACACAAAAAGACATTTAACAACCTTTATTAAACTGTATTATACAATGATCTATGTACACAAAACCAACATTATTTAACTTCTTCAGCAATGATGATCTCCAGGCAGCGTCACCACTCACCCTGGATGAACTTTACCTCAAGGCAGCGTACCAACTCACCCTGATACCTTCTCCACTGGGGCAGCATACCTACTCACCCACATAAAGAGGCAGTGTACCTACTCACCTCACACCATACCAAAACCATAAACCAATAACCACCTTCTTTAGAGGGGGAACAGAAGAGGACAATCCTGTCCCTCTTCTCTGTCACCAGCCTGATCCCAGGCTGTTCCCCCTCCTAAACCCTAGCCACAATCATATCCTCTAAAAATAGTTTCAGATGCAAATTAAAATGATCCAGACCCACATCATTAATGTATACTCCATCCTTTCGATGTCAAGACTGCTCTCCATCCCCAAAATCTCTATGGTCAATAGTATGCATCCCCAAAATCCTTAATTGCCTAGCCAACCTTTGATTAACACACCTTCTAACCCTTTCAGTCACCTTATGACTATATGCAGCCCTCCAACACTAACGCGGAACCAACTCTGACCACACAATTTCCATACCCAGGTACAATGCCTGTAATCTCATCAAATCTCGCAGTATAATGTCCACCAATTGTTTTTTAGAAACAATGCCCAAGTCATTTCATCCTAAATGAATGACTAATACACATGGACAACCCACCTTCAGTTTAGCCCTCTCAAATTCATGTAACAACACATCCCATCTAAGCCCCCTAACACCATGCCAGGACACTGACCACCCTAAATGTGCTAAACCCAAATTTACCCCATCATCCCTAACTAAAGCACACTTCTCTAACCAGTGGATGAATGAATGCCCCAAGATGATAATGTGCTTCCCTAAAGAAAAGATGAAAAAATAATAATCAGACCACAACTTATCTAATGTAAGACAAAAATGCATTTGAAGACCACCTCCCCACTCTTTTAATAAATTCAATAGAGCTACCCTCTCTAGCTACATCTGAAGCCCTACCTATCCTGAACGAGTGAGCTGCAAACCTCTCCGTCGGAGATCCCATACTATGTAAAACCTTCCTCACCAAAAGTATGAATCTACTACTCTACACCACCTTCCCATCCACTGAACAAAAAATTAACTGATCCACACTCCCCTTTCGCCTCCTCACAAATTCTTTTGCCCACATTACTGGAAAAATGCAGTGATTCCTGTCTGATTTAAGCACCACCACACATCCCCTACCCAACTGATCTGTCGTACTCCTCCTCAATGCAATAGTAACCTCGCCCTCCCCTATAATGATATCCTTCCAACATAACAAGCCTAACAACTCCAAAATTCGAAAAGCACCAAAATATAACCATGTACATAATGTACCCCACATAAAATAATCCATAGACCCCTTTTGCAACAAACCTAACCCTTTCAACAAAACTTTCAATATAACCCTCATAATTGGCCATTGAATATCCTTACGTTCCACCACCATTCTACCCCAACCGCTTAACATACGCCCTAATGTCCAAGACTTAGTGAAATCCTGCAACCTCGCTACCTTACTGAAAATGGTAATCGCAGCCAAATCCACCTTAACCATCTGCAAAGCTCTGCCTGACCCCCAAGCATGAGCTACATATCGCAGTAGTAATTCCCCTGACCATACCCATTCCTCCTCTGGCAGCTGCAAAATAAACTGATTAAAATCAGAAAGAGCCCTACCATACACCTTCCTTGTAGAAGGGGCCCAGGAATGCCATACCAACTGCCTGGCTACATCGACCCAAGATTCCACACCTCCTCTGGCAGGATTTCTGGCACCTCCTCTGCCCATGGAACCAACCCTCAAAACCTGCGAAATTGAAATCAGGACAAGCTATCAGCAATCTCATTCCTTACGCCAGGCACATGCACTTCTGTAAAAGAAAAATTTATTACAAGGCTCTGCAAAACCAATTTACGTAATACCAACAATAACAAGCCCTACTTAGCTGACTTCTTTTGCAATACCCTCACTACAGCCATATTGTCTGAGTGAAAAACTACACGTTTTCCCCTCAATTGCTCCTTCCACACCACCGAAGCTGCCCATATAGGCATCAATTCCAGAAAGGCCACATTCCGCTTCCATACCTCCTCCCAATCCCGAGGCCATTCAGTCACAAACCACCGACCCCTAAAACAGGCCCCCATGCCAGCACCCCCAGCTGCATCTGTAAACAACTGAAGTTCCTCCTGCCCCACCCAGTGTGACTGTCAAAAAGATATCCCATTAAATTGTTGCAAAAACCCATTCCACAACCCCATGTCCTCCCGCACCAGTTGGGTTACCCTAACCCAATGGTGTTTGCTCTTACCCCCTTTCAGCAAGTACGCCAGTGACCTGCAAAAAGCTCGCTCTGGGTGTACCGCTAGGCAGGCAAAATTCAAAAGCCCCAGCAACTCCATAACTGAATGAATCCAAATCTTATCCTTACCCAACACTGAACGTATCACCGACCTAAGCCTCTCTATTCTATTCTCTGGTAAACAAAACAATCCCCGCTCCACATCAACTGTTAATCCAAGAAATTCTAATGCCCTTACCGGACCCTCCATCTTATGCTGAGCCAATGGTATCCTTAACTCCTCACACATAATCATAAACTCCTGCAAACCCTCCTGTGCTCCTACCCTTCCTTCACCCACCAACAAAAAAATCATCTGAATAATGCATTGCCTTTTGAGTCCCCACTTTCTGCTGCCAAATCCAATGCAGTACTGTACTGAACTTCTCAAAAGTTGCACATGCCACTGAACAACCCATGGGCATAGCTTTATCAAAGTAGTACTTATCTCCTACCTGCATCCCCAATAGTGGCTGATCCTCACTCCTAATAGGCAACAATCGAAAAGCCGATTCAATGTTGACCTTATCCAACCATGGCTCCCTAAATTCCCTAATCACTTTCACTGCATCATCTAAGGAAGCGTAATGCACCCTAACCTCCTCCTCTGCAATAAAATTATTTACTGAATTCCCTTCCGGATAAGACAAGTGATGTATCACTCTGAATTCCCCTTCTCGCTTCTTTGGCACCAACCCCAAAGGCAACACCCTGTAAGCACTAAAAGGTGGACTATCAAAAGGACCCAATAACAGCCCTGCCCTGCTCTCCTTCCCAATAAAGCCTCCAAGATGTCCTCTTTACCTTGAACTGATCGTAAATTCTTGCAACCCCCCCTACCCCTTCCCACGGTGGACTTAATAAGAAACCCTCCTTGAAAACCCTGTATTATCTCCTCTTTGATGGCCAAGCCAGGAAACCGCTGAAGCTTACTCCAGAGAACCTCCACCTTAAAAGGGAACAGCGCCCCTCCCTCTATTGCCTCTAAAGAACCCAAGTCCAAATTCCTGGGACCCATGAAAATTACCCCACCCCAGGCTGGCTGAAAGTCTTGCCCACCAAAACCACCCTCAGGACCCATAATATTAGAGTTCCAGGGCAAATCTTGCCGACCACAGCTAGTGGCCAAATGACTCCCAACACATCTAGAACAAACATGGGCAAATGTGCACCCCACCCATGAAAAGGAGCCACTATTAAATGACCAACATACACCCATTGTTTCTGGCCCACTCAGCCTTCTGTTAAAGCCACCGTAACTATCCATCATCGTAGCCAACCATAGATCTGGGTGACGCACCTCCCAACAAAGTGACTGGTCCACAGCCTTCCGTTTTCAGAAATGCTGATCATACCAGAGCCACGCATTACCTGGCCTTAACTGCTTCGCCTCATGAATTGTAAGGAAATAGCCTAGCAGTGGCAGAGCCAAGGACCCGTCCTTCTCCAGCTGCACTTCCATAAAATAAATAAAGCCAACCACCCAATTATCCCATTTCCTAGGGCAAAGCTTACCTACCCTCTGCCTTCCCAATGCTGCTACGGCCACTAACAAGTCCTTACTGTTAGAGGACTCTGCTTCCACTAGCCATTGGACTCCTTCCGCATCAATCAGCTCAAGCAAATCCACATACTCCCCTTTTCAAATTTTTTTCCTTAACTGGACCTGAAATGTGCGGAGTTAGAATAACTGCTCCTGTTCCCTGCCCGAAAGACTGGGTAGCCAACCAATCCACAGTCTGCAGCCCAAAATCAGAGCCTACTTCCGAGCCCAAGCCCAGACTTTCCCCGGAACCCCCCACCCCCAGCCCCCGTCGCATCTCTAACCGGGTACCTAGCACCCTGTGCTAGCTGCATCTGCGCCTCCTCTATCCCTTGCACACTGCCACCGAGATCCCCAACAGACAAGTCGTCATCCCTCCCCACCTCACAATCCTCAATCCCTAGTTCCCTGACTATGCTGCCATAATAAAACCATTACCTGCACCCTTGTCTTGCGATGTGCTGGGAACCAGTGTCTCCACTGCTATCACCTGCTGTGATGCCTGTTGCTTTTTCCCCCCAGCTGGGGTTCTCACCTCTGTGCATCACCTCTTCCGACCTGGGGTCTGTTCAGGTTCCTGTACCACCTCTGATGTTGCTGCCTCCTAGAACAGCTCCGCCTGGGCCACAATTGCTTGCCACCTCTGCCTTAGCTCTGGTAATTTGGCCATCTGTAAAAGAGAAACAAAATATTAGCACTATTCTATAAGCCCGACTGCCCTACTCCTCCCAACCTCTAGTATTGCCTTGCCCCCGCACCTTAACTTATCCCTGCCTGCCCACCATCACCTTTCACCCATCCTGTCAGCCATACCTCCTACCATTAGTACCCCTTCCTACCTTAGCATATCCCCTATCAATATCCCTCCCCCTATGTATCTATGGAAAAAAAAATGAATTACTTAATTAAGTCCCTCTAAATATCTCCCTATCAATCAGCCACCCAGTCCCCTCACCATTCACACAAACAAGGCTAAACACACTTACCTTCCCTCCCAGCATGATCCTCCATATAGGTAATGATTATTCAATGCAGGGCGCATGTGTAAACCGGCACTAGGACCTAATGGCCAAAAGAATGGCAGCAGCAACCCACTACATCATCAGGGAGGATGGAGAAGCCATGTCACCACCACCACCACCGAAACCTAGGACAGAGGGACACCCGATAGGCCATGACGCCATCCTGAAGACGGAAAGACAAAGAAGACTGACCGACACCCACAAACCCACCAGGGAGCACGGACAACCAACCACCACTACACCACCAACGAAGAAGACGACGGACCCCCGAACACATGCAACAACCACCGAGGAAGTGACATGGACACATCGGCCCACGAACCCACCAGGGATAAGATATTCCACCACCGAGGGACACCCGGACGACTGCGACGCCATCCTGAAGGGGAACCAGAGAAGACAAATGGACACCCATGAACCCCTCAGGGAATGCGAACTGCAAACACTGCCACTACCACCAATGAAATGAAGCTGGATGCACGATGGACCCCAAAGGAGCTGATTCACCACTATACCACAATGCTACTGCCAACCACAACCACCGGGAGAACATCTACCCCAGAAATGAACACAACCAGCCCACAAACCCACCAGGGAGCATGAGGGGATGATCTATCACTACCCCCCAACCTAACTGGGACCAGATTATACTGACGGATCCCCCCTTTGCCTACCATGACCACCAGGAGAATATCTTCCTGTTTTTTTTTTTTTTTTTTTAATATGTACCCCGACTGCATGGCACTGATGGCCCGCTACCCGATGGAGCTAAGGACAGGCCCAGCCTCCCCCCACAGATGTCACTCAACTGAATGGCCCCACCGAAACCAGGCCTGACGAATCCCCAGGAGACCGGCGGATGACAGGGAGGAAGGAAAAAACTTCAACCACCCAGGTAAGCCTAACACTACTCCCATCCACTTCATTATCTATCTATATATATATATATATATATATATATATATATATATATATATACGTTATTCTATTTTTTTTATGTTGTTGTCTACCCCCCCAACCATTCACACACACACACACACACACACACACACACACACACACACACACACACACACACACAGTACTCTATCACCCTTTCCTACAGTAAGCTCAAACTATATTCCCAGACTCCAGCCCCCCCCTTAACTTAACCTCTAGAAAACACCAAAGGGGGGACTGACCCAGACCACCTAACCCCTTCTCTCCCCACCATCTAAGGCCTACCTTCATCCACGATACCTACAGGTCGTCTGGACGTAAGCTAGTTATCACTCCACCAACTCACGCCAAATGTGCCTACTTCCTCTAATCCCAAACTCTTAGTACAGTCAGAAGTCCCACCTTCTCCTACCTCACTTCCTTTTACATCTCCCTCTCTCCTTAACCCTTTCACCACCACAAACCCACTATCCTAACCAACTGCAATCCTTACCTTCCTTTCTACCACTATACCCTCCCCAGATCCCTTCACTCCCTTACTCAAGGGACTGGGACAACTTAGTTTGTCCCAAACTGCATTTGTAGCTTGACAAATTACTCATCACAACAGAAAAATTACTTCTTCATACACCTGCACAAAGGGGCCTTCTATAGACCTCACAAATTACAGACCTATTGCAATACTCTGTCCTCTGTCTAAAATCTTGCAAAAAAGCATATATTTCCAATTCATTAATTATACTGCAGCAAACAACCTTCTCTCTACCATAGCATGGTTTCAGACCTTGCCACAGTACAATTGCTACCACCATGATCAGCTTCACTGATACAGTTTATGACAATAGGAATGCAGGAAGGCTGAACTATATACTCTTCATGATCTGTCTAAAACTTTTAACACAGTCAGCCTTCAAACCCTCCTACGTAAATTCTTCTCTGTTGGTCTAACCATATCTTCACTCTGATTGTTCAACAGCTACCTCGCAGATTGGGAACAGGCAGTGAACTGGCATGATTTCTCCTTATTCTTACCTTCCCAAGTATCCATACTTGGCTCCCTTCTGTTTTACCTATTCATAAACTGCATGCACACTGCTTCAAATCATGCCATAATTGTACAATATGCAGATGAGTCAACTCTTGCATGTGCAACCAAGACCCTATCAATACTACAAGAAATCACCCAGCAATTTTTCTCCTTCAATCTAACCTGATTAGACTACTCCCAAGATTTCATGACTACCCTCTCCAAAAAAAGACTAAACTCATGCTATATACTTTCAATTAACTGTGTGACTAAAAACAATTCTTCACTATAACTTCAGACAACACAAAATACAAAACTGCTAGGGTGACCACAAATGACTAAATGAACAGATGACATTTGCTCATCATGTACTTCAAATCATCATTCTTATGCCCCCCTTTTCCCCATTTTTACATGGGGTCAGGGTATTACATCAACATTACTCAATGTGATCTAATCACCTAAACGCAATGTTTATAATTAAAAAAAAGACTATTCTCCCGATGTATGGTAAAAAAAAAAAAAACATTTCTCACTGATCTGGCTACAGAAAAGGAAACATAACTAAAGCTTGCCTATATTTGATGTGTCTACACTTCTCCAGTCATGACAAATTTAAACCCACCTTTATCAAATATATACGAATATTCCTATAGCAAATGTTACAAGATTCACATAACACATCACTATAAAATTCAGCATTGCCTTAATCCCAGACAACAAAAATCAATAAATAATTAAAAAAATGATCATGTATGTTAAAAAGGCCCTTAATAAAAACATTTGATGTATTCTGTAAACATGAAGATAGAAACCGATAAAGATAGGAAGCAATATCCCATTACTCAAGTGGAAATACTCATTTAGTTAGGAAAGACAGTTCATCTTGCTGCAGTAGTCCTCAGTTTAATAAATAATACAATAGGCAAATACTTTCCCCGCTTTAAAGATTTGTGGAGGCAATGTGAAGTAATCCTTTGAAAAGATGACATTATGAGTGGGAAAGGGGAAATCAGCAAGTGAACAGACCTACTGTTTCACCTCTGACTAACTTTGAAAAAATGTGGTGAGCAGCTGCCAGACATATTCTTAACGGTATATGAATCCAACCTAGGCAAGGCATAGTGTCCAGAAAAAATCTTAAATTAAAAACAATAGCTAAGGGTAAACAGAAATAAAGATCCTACACCACGGAAAGATGCATGTCAACATATACTATGGGAGAGTGGCCTGCAAAAACAAGAACCAGAAAGTATAGGAGAGTTTACAGAGAATAGTAAACTGGGGTGTTATAATTGAATTTCCCTCTGATATACAGATGCTAGAAAGTGAATTTACATATGTTAATATCTACTGCTTTGAAAATGTGCTAAATCTAAATGCTAAGAAATGCAATACTGCCACATTTGGTAAAAAAAAAAAAAAAAAAAAAGACAAACCTCCACCTCGCTTATTGTATGCAAAACTCTCTAGTCCAAAATAAAGATGTTCTGGGTGATTTTGTGACATGGTAAACAACGCCCTCTTCTGAGATTACCATGTTCCAGCATTAGCCAGATAGTCCTTCTATCGGGCACAGTTTATCGCAAAGGGTATTTTCTCTACATCCAAAGAAATCCTTACCCTTCTATACTCTAAACTGCTAAGATCCATCATCACATGCAATGTCTCCTTCAGGATGCATCTTATTAAACACATCAAGCAGTTGCAGTGACCCCAAAGGTTCATGACAAAAAAGATCATGGGCCTAAAGGACCAGAGCTACCAGGAGAAGCTTAAGGTAGTGTCCCTGTATTCAGTGTCATATGCACATCATCAGAGAGATCAGTGCCTTCCCTTCTGGGCCTTTAAGGAACCAGCAGTCCAAGACTCTTATTTCTCCACTAAAGTAAACACAACAACCTGAGATGCAAACCCGCATCAGCAAATAAACAAATCACAGTGAAGAGCAAGAGATTTGTCACATAATGAAAACACATTCTGTAAAACAAACTACTAGTAAACAGAAATATTTCCATACAGAGTGAAAAATTTTTTAACATGATTCACAGAATGCACGTGGAAATGCATATTTCCAAAAAACCTCATATATCTTTGTGTGTGTATATATATATATATATATATATATATATATATATATATATACATATATATATATATATATATATATATATATGTATATATATATATACACATATATATATATATATATATATATATATATATATATATATATATATATACTTCTAAAGCTCAATGTTTCAAAACTTCGACCTTAAAATGGCTGAAACCAGAAGATCAAAGTTTTGAATCTTTGAAAACAAAATTAAAAAAAAAAAAATTTCAAAACTTTTTTTCTTACATTTTTGCAGTGGGGTAAGCCTCCCTACACTCCCTCATGCCATCTGCTAAATAAATATACCAAATCTAAGATCACACTACAGTGAGGAAAATGGCAGATATCCTGTTCTGTACTGTGATCTCCATTCAAAACGTTTGAAGATTCAAAACATCAATCTTCTGGTCTCGGCTGTTTGAAGTTTGAAGTTTTGAAAACTTGAGCTTCTGAAGGGGATCTATATATATATATATATATATATATATATATATATATATATATATATATATATATATATATATTAATGCAATATCAATAGACTACTGCTCAGTTTCTCTACAAATACATTTCCATTCTGTAGAAAATGTTAAAGGCTATATTGTATCTTAATTAAGGTTGCTAGGCCAAATGGTTTTGCTACATTTTTCTTTAAAAATTTTAAAAGCAACAAATTATATTCCTGGTGAAGTCAGAGAATAATAACAAAAACATGAGGCTCAAGATGCATGTATGAAACAGATACAATTTATATTCTTAAGGGAGGTACAGATTCTCAACTTATCAACTGAGAGCATTTGCAGTGGTTACAAATAAGGCATTTGAATATATGTACCTGTAACACATTGCATTTACGTTACCTGGCACTTGCTCACTAAAGCAATTATATAAGTCAGCACTAAAATATTAAAAGCAATACACCCTCACAAACTCCCCTTGAGTACCTCGTTCCCCATTGGCCCTTTTTTTCAATTCTAAAGGAATTCCCAATACTATTCTAGCATGTCCAAAGGTCAGTTGTCAATCTCCTCTCCGGTCCAGCTGGTGAATTTGGGAATCTTGAGGCAATGTATGTTACAACTGCCTCATGTACACAGACAACCCTCTCCTCCTCCCAACAAATTCCAACACATATGAGAGATGCAACCATATAGCCATTCTGGAGGCAAAGCTCTCTCAACTCAGTACTGGCGAAACCAGTCAGGAGGAGAAGGAAACCACACTCACTACAATTCCAGTCTCACACAGACTTACCACGACAGCAAACCAAACACATAAACACACAAAAACATACTCGGCGGCTCTAAATAAAAATCTGCCTAAGCAGCAGAGACCTCCAAAGCAGACACCCAAGCAACCGCTACACCAAAACAAAACACGTGCAACACATAGCTCACAAAGCCAGTGTGCCGAACAGTCACAGCCCTTAAGGCTAAACAACACACCTGATACACTTGTAATAGGTGACTCTATTGTTAGGCACACTGACGTCCCGCTCACCAGGCTGAACAAGGAGAAGGTCACGGTGAGCTGCCTGTCAGGTGCTAGGATTCACCACATAACACAAGCACTCAGGTCACTCCAAGGCAAGTACAAATATGACTCAGTCATTGTCCATGCTGGTGTGAATGACCGGAGACATACCTCCCTGGACTACATGAAAAGAGACATAGAGGAGCTCTCTGAGCATGTAGCCCAGGCTGGTATGACCCTGACCTTGAGTAGCATCTTACCCTCACCAAGAATAATGCCACAATATGAAGACAAGATGATCAATTTCAACAATTGGCTTAAGTATTGGTGTCATTCAAAGGGGATCCAATGCCTGTCAGCCTGGGATGACATGCTCGATAAGCCGCGATGCTTCGCTAGGGACGGCTTGCACCTGTCACCACTGAGCTTTCGGATATTGGCAAAGGCTCTTGCTACCCCCATAGTGTCTTTTTTAGGCAAGGCTCAAAAGACAAACCCACCTCCATAGGTATCAGAAGGGATAAGAAACTAAGAGTAATGCTACTCAATGCCAGAAGTCTAAACCTCAAGATGCACACACTCGAAACTCTCCTTAGCATGGAGAACATCGATATCTGTGCAGTAACAGAAACCTGGTTCAAGGCTCCCAAGAGCACCCCAGCACTACCAGGTTATACCTCATACCATGCTTTTTGGGCCCAAACCTTGGACCGAACCACAAAAGGAGGGGGAGTATCAATATTCGTCAAATATACCCACGCTTCCAGGTTGGTGGCATAGCACGAAGCATCAGAGACTATCCATGTGCAACTAACAGTGGGTAAAACTGCCTTCCAGTTTATAGCCTGCTACAGATCACCCTCCCAAACCCAGGAACCCCACTCGGCCTTCCTGAGAACACTGGAAATTATGAAGGTCTCTCCAAACACCATTATATTGGGCAACTTCAACTACCCAAACATAGACTGGGAGCATTACTCTAGCTCCGACACCCTAGCCCAAAGGTTCCTAGAATTTATAAACTCAAATGCTATGGAACAACTTGTTACCACTCCCACAAGAGGGGAAAACATACTGGACCTGATCATCACCAACATGGGGACTCTATGCTCCAGACCAGAAGTGTATCCCTCACTGGTAAGATCAGACCATAAACTAATCTCACTGGATATTCACATCCTGACTCCACCCCCTGCCCTGAAAACCACAGTGAAAAACTTCTCTAAAGCAAATTTCACACTCCACAAAACCGAGGTGGAATCCTTCAAAGCCCCCGGGCCTGTGGAAAATAAGGCCCAGACCGCAGAATCCTTTATAAATGCATTCTATGAACACCTTCAGGAATGCATGGATCATGCAATCCCAAATAAAACCAAGACCCAATCCTCCAAAGGCAGATGTCCTGTCTGGTGGACCCCAGCCATAAACAAACTATACAATAGAAGGAGGAAGCTACTACATGATAGAGCAAAATCCCGAAAAGGGAAGGCATCTCTGATCAGTATTAGCAAAAACTATGGGCACTCATAAAATCGTCTAAGGCCAGCTTCAAGAGAAAAATTGCACAGGACACTAAGGATAATCACAAGGCTTTCTTTAGTTATGTTAGGAACCTGGGTGGGAATTCCCAGATATGCTCAGAATTAGTCCAAAATGACAAAAAATACACCAAACCCACAGACATCACCAACATCCTAGCTGACAGGTTCAGCGCACCCCCCCCCCACCAAAAGGGCAAATATCTATCCCAGCAGAGTGTTGCCTCCCTGACATTTCAGATGCTCAGGTAAGAGCTGCCCTCTCCAAAGCAAAAAACACAGCATCAATGGGACCAGACGGTGTCCCAGGCTGCGTCCTACATGAACTCCAAGAAGAGCTAAACCCAAACATAAAACTACTGTTCAATCTCAGCCTTACTACAGGATATGTACCCAAAGAGTGGCGTACAGCAACAGTGGTCCCTCTCACAAAGGTGGTGCCTCAACAGATCCTGGAAACTATCGCCCCATAAGCCTGACTAGCTTGGTCTGCAAAGCTATGGAAAGGATCATCATGGACCTCATAAATAAAGATATTGGGGACCAACAGACACTGGATCCTACACAGTTCAGCTTTGTTAAGGGCAGATCCTGCCTCTTAAACCTGGTTGATTTCTTTGAAACAGTCACCAAGGCCATTGATGAAGGGAAGGTGGTCCATACAGCCTACCTGGACCTCGCAAAAGCCTTCGATACAATACCCCACTCGGGCATTATAGATAAGCTCACCAGCTTAAATATAAACCCCTATGTCACTAGATGGGTTGCAAACTGGCTCAAGTACAGAACCCACATGGTTAGAATTGCTGGAGCCATGTCAGACTCCAAACCAGTTACAAGTGGCATCCCACAAGGCTCAGTCCTGGGACCTCTCTTGTTCGGTATATATTTCTCAGAGGTACAGGCCAACACAGAAGGACTGTGGCTGACCAAGTTTGCAGATGACTGCAAATTGGGCACCATAATCGACTCTCCAGCCGACACAAGCATCCTCCAAAAGGGCCTCATAGAAACAGACAACTGGTGCCAGAGCCATGGCCTCAAGCTAAATGCCAAAAAGTGTATAGTCATCCCCTTTGGCAAAAACAAAGTGCCCACAAATTACCACATAGGTGGTAATCCATTAAGTACAGAAGAAGTAATTAGGGACCTGGGGACCCAAGTTGATAGCAATCTCTCATTTGACAACCATGTGGCCAAAGTGGTTAGAAAAACATTTTATATAACCCACCTAATCATGAAGGGATTCACATCTAGATCAGGGGAGGACATTGTGCCTCTTTACTCATCCCTCATCAGGCCCATAATTGAGTACAATGCCCCTTTTGGGCTGTACCTTACCAGACACGTGCAGCAAGTGGAAAGACCCCAAAATTACCTCACCAAGAGGATCAAAGGGCTCAAACAGATGCCATATGCTGCCCGGTTAAAGAAACTCCAGCTCTACTCAGTGGCATACCGCCTGCTCAGAGGCAATCTGTGCCTGATGTATAAAGCCATGTCCAACCCGGAATTAATGGACATGCTGCACCTCAGAAAATCCAAATCCCATCGAGCTACACGCTCGAGAGACTTGAACCTCAGCACTGAAATAAATAGGACATGCTGGAGGGACAGATTCATAACACAGAGGCTCCCTTCACTCTGGAATAAAATCCCAGTCCAGGTTAGGCAGAGTCCCTCATTGACTCTCTTCAAGAGGAATCTTGATGAGTGGATGGGAGATCATAGGTTTACCCCGGGTATCACTTCTGTGTCACTGTTAGACAGAGGCACAGTATACTAACCTCGAAAAAGGGCATAGCAAAATTAATTTAAAATGGGTGGCGAAAGCCAAACACACTCTGGCTAGGCTTATAAATGCCCTAGGGCAGGTAGCCTAGTATGAACCTATGAACCTATGAACCTATGTGCATTTCATTCCTCCTGAAAATGTTAAAAATGTGCATACTCAGTCAGCTGTGTTCACGTTATTAAGGTATTAAATGACATGGCTTCTATCTGTTTGATAATTAAAAGGAAATTTTCTGTAAAGATTTCTGCAGACACATGCCAATGGTGCCATTTGTTGCCTTTCCTTTTATCCTACCCCTGGAATCCTTGTTTTCAGTTCAAGACCCTAACTCATTAGAATTTAATGTTTTAATCACAAGCATTAACACTGCCTCATTTGCAGATAATTTTCTTCTTTACTGCCAGAGCCTTGTTAAATCTATTCCTCATTTATTCCACTTATCTGAAGACTATAGCAAAGCATCTCACTATAAAGTAAACCTTAATAAATCAATCCTTTTTCATCTGAGTGTCATGAGCAATATAATTAACTTTTTTCCTGCTATAAAATATAAACATCTCACTAAATAAACTCAAATATTTAGAATGTAATATGAATACTCTGCTCATAATTTTATCTATGTGAACTTTATTCAGACACTAAAAAAAGATAATAGAACTTAGAAACTAGAACAACTGAAATTTAGCCAGCATGCTATGAGTTTCTAATAAGTTCATAGGGGTACACTAGGTTAATGACTACTGAGGCCTTTATATGCTTAGATCAGCATCCCAAATGTATCCTGCAAGTTTATGCACTTTAGTGGTTATTTTAAAGGGTATACTAAGCTAGGATAAGATTTACAGGCTGCCTTTCTCCATTATACACATAGGTGCTAGCCCCGGGGTGCATTTACGATTTTCCATACACTGGTCCAGGTTTCGCTTGAATAGGGTTAGGGAAGAGCTCTGCTTCACTGGATTGGGAGCCTGTCCAAGAGAAAGGGAATTCTCTGAGACACATACTTGCCCTGCCAACATATCCTATTTATTTTGTAAGCAAAGCTTACATCCCTAGAGCAACTAATTCTGATTCAATTCATTTTGTGGATATGTATAAAGATCCATCAAAGTAGAATCCAGGGATGACATGTATGCTAGGCATAGACCACCTCTCAACAGTATGTAAGAAAAAGAGTACAGAAATAGGGCTTTGAAGTGATCTGCACAGGACATGCTGTTTATTCCCTCTAGTCTTTTGGTGAGGAACCTCTGTGGATGTTCCAGGTATTGCATGTGCCTAATCAGGTACATATAGAAGGGGGCATTGTATTCAAAGGTGGGCCTGATGAGGGCTGAATACAGTGGAATGAAGACTTCTTTGGTCCTAGATACAATGCCATTGCTTATAAGTTGACTATCGTAGAATGATTTCCTTTCTGCCTTAGACACATGATGGTCGAAAGCCATATTACATCTACATGTGCATCCAAATCCCTCTCTATTGGTTCTACTCTTATCAGTCTGGTATTGCTGAGGTAATTTCCTGGGGTGACTGACTTACAAAAGGGTGCTATTGTACATTTCTTGTCATTGAGTTTTAAGTTACATCTGGTGACAAAAGTTTTGTTAGTCCTTCTGAATGATGTTGGATTCTAAATCTGATGGATATAATGATTAGTTTACTGTAGTAAATCCTTGTTTTTCATGTATACATTGCTTTGAATATTTTCTTATGATGTTTTTATGAATATGTATGAGGTGCATGAACATTGATTTATGAATTTTATTGGTCTAATGTTAATTAAGGGGTGGATCTTTTTAGCTTAAATTCAGCTTCCTGATAGCATCTGGTATCCTTGAAAAGTCTCGGAATAAGCAGAGATGGAAGCTCTTGGAAATACTGTTGCCAGATTTACCATTTTATTATTTTATGTGAATAAACTGTTGCACTAATCAAGAACTTGCTGCTGTTTTCCTGAACCTGCTGCTGTTTTTTTTTTTTTTTTTCTTTTTTCGTTTATTGGGTTTGTGCTGCAACATTAGTTTCATTAGGTTAGAAACTGCATCTAGACTTTGCTTGACCGAAGGCATTCATCATTACTGCTCAGTGTGCAAACACGTTGCTCTTTACAGTACTGCATTGCAGTGGAATTTTATAGGGCAAATTTAGCTTCTAAGTGCCTGTATCTATACATGGAACTATTAAATGCCACAATGTAATGAGCAATGGAATGCATAGACTCAAATAAAAGTGACTAAACCAACTAAAAAGCCCTCAGACCAATGAAATGCTTTCATTTTAAGCCTTGCTGTGTGGTTCCCAACTCAGACAGACCAGGCTACATTTTAGTGCCATTAGAATTGTAATCACAGTCTTCTTAATGTAAAAACACATTTTAAATAGCTAAAACAAAAAGGTAACAAAAACAAATCAAACAAGTAGCTACATCAAGTAATTACAGGGTGATTCTAAGTCAGACAAGCCAGCAATATGGAACACGCATAAAAGCAAATGTACTTTACAATGATATTACATGGAAAAATGTGATAAAATAATTTGAAAATACAGCAGCAGTCTTCAGAAATATCATAGAGAAGAGCAATATTTATTTTAAAGTACTTTTCTTAGCCTGGATGTCACCAGATGCAAGCCAAACATTCTGAGAACACAAAAGTGGGCACCAAGCATTTGATCTTTGTTGAACTGAGCAAAGAGCTAAGCAAACACCAAATTTATAGACTCAAAGAAAAGTCACTAAATCACCTAAAAAGCCTATTGGCCAGTGAAATAAATCTTGCATTTAGCCTCTGTGTGCATTTCTCATCCCAGACAGATCATGCTACCCATGTAGATCAAATTTAAGATATTCTTCTATTGGTTACTCCTAGTAATTTAGTATAGGGAATTATTTCAATTATTGTATTATAGTATGCTGAATTTAGTTTTATTTAGAAGTGCTGTTTTAGGGATGAAAAGTAGAAGCTTAGTTTTTAAAGGGCAAGTAACAGCCGATTGTTCAAAAGCCAGGCCTCAATAGAGGTAGAGGCATTTTGAGTGATTTGTTGAAGATGATACATAGTGTTGGCAGAGCAGATGAACGCTGAGTCACCTGCATATTGTATGAGGGAACTTTAACAGGAGGAGATAAGAAGGTTATTTATGAAAACATTGACTAAGAGAGAGACTCCAGTATAGAGCCTTGTGAGCCTAAATATTGGTAATGTAGGTACATGCAAAAGCAGTCTTACCATTTACCTGTCTAGTAGCTAGGTCACTTGAGAACCATTTGAGAGAAAAAGAGGAAAGACCAAGATTAGTGATCTCTTGTAAAACTAGAGGGTGAGCAACAAAATCAAAGGACTTGGATAAGTCAGGAAATAAGAAAGAAGCAAGTTTATTTGAGTCTCTTGCTTAGTTAACAGTGTCTATAAAGGATAGTAAGGCAATGGGGGTACTGTGAGATGGTCAGAACTCATACAGTGTAGATGTAAGAAGTTGATTTTTAAGAAGATAATCTAGGTTTTGTGTGGACACAGTTTTCAAGAAACTTTGAAATAGGAGACACCATGACAATAGGACGATTTTTGGAAATATCAGTCAAGTTACCACCTTTGTGAAGAGGTATAATGAAAGAGTTTTGCCAGATAGATAGTTGGGATATAAAATTCTAGAATGGATGTGTTAATAAGTATGCTGATTGGGTATGCAAGGGCATCAGCTGATAATTTTAAATATTCTGCGGGTAGGTTGTCCCAGAGTTGGAACAGAGTTTAAGTTTGCAAAGTAGTCTTTTTAAAGAGACTGAAGTATGAAAGTGGTAGAAGTAATAGAAGGTGTTTGGGGCGAGTTGAGGGGGTGAGAGGAGTAGGTGGAGAATGCTGGGAGGTAGACTGAGACAGAGGTAAGTATAATATGGCAACATTTGAGAACAGTGAAGGGAAGGTAGAGGGAAATAACATGGGTTTGAAGTGAGGTTCACTATACTTTTGATGAAGTGAGTGTTAAATAGGCTGGCAATTTCTGTGTGTGTGTGGGGGGGGGTATAATGATATGGACTAGGATTACTTTTTGTTGCAGGGTTCAGAAAGGATGTAATAGAGGTTCAGAATTTCTTGGTATTTTATTTATGATTTTATTTTAATTTTAAATATTATTCTGTCATCTTTGGTTGCATACTTTTTTACTTGGTTATAAAGCTGTGCAAACTTTAGTAGGTCTGATGAAGTTTTATTTTTTAGCCATTGTTTCCAAGATCTATCGCTATTAGTTGTTTAATCTTTTGTTGTTTTGGACAACCAAGAAGCATGGTCGGTTTTGATTATTTTTCGGCAAATGGGCGCAACACTGTTTAGGATATCCAAAAAAGTTATATCAAAATAACTCACTGCTTCATCTGATGGTAATGTCCTGAGGGTAGACTAGTCTATGTTTTTCAGCATGTTGATGAATAATTGTTGGTCAAAGTTTGACAGTCTCTGAATAGATTTCTAATGGCATTCCTTATAAAGGCGAGAGATTGTTCTGTGAGCATAGGCAGAGAGATGGTCACTAAGGGCATCAGGGAGAGTACCATTTTTGATAATCTTTCTGAGGTCTGTTAAATCTAGTTGGACTGGTAATGAGTTGGGTACATTTAAACAAATTTATACTAGAAGATGGGAATTCAGAGGTAAATTTCTGCCAGTTAATGTTAACACCCTTAGAATGATAGTTTTATTTTTGATAGTATTTGAAATCCAGGAAAAAAGTGCCTTTCAGAACTGGAATACTAGAATTCAGGTGGTATATATAATACTGTAATACATAAACATTTTGTACCATTTATCTTTAAGAAGTCAATAAGAAGTTCTGCATTATGGAATTGTGAGGGTTAATAATATTGTAAGAATATAGATAAAGGAGAGCTATACTTACAGCTTTTTGTGTAGCCTCACTGTCCTCATTATATTATAACCAAGAGGGAGAAACTCAGCATCACTAATGTTTAGTTTTAGCCAGTTCTAGGTAGCGGCTATAATGTCAGGAAAATTATGCGATATCCAAGCATGACAGTGCTTTTATGACAAATACTCTGGCAATTTAGCATAACTATATTTAGAATTTCAGACCTGGTTAATATTTTAGAAGAATGGATAGCATCTGGGTTAGAGAGAGTTGAAGGTGCAAGAGAGACGTTAGGATCTGGGTTAGGGTGAATATAACCACATTCAGAAATATTTGAGAATTTTGCATAGTATGATGTGAGGGCTATTACATTTTTTGGACTAATAAAATGGTACTGTATGTAGGTGGCATTAGATTTAGTTGAGGATATTTTGAGTTTTGGGAGGAGCAGTGGATTTAGGATAATTAGGCTGGGAGATATTTTAGAGTAACTTTTTTGATGGATATAGGTAGACAGCAGTACGTGTGACAGAGGTTGTCCAACAGAATGTTGAGGCAGGATTTAAGGAAGAGAAGTTTGATAAGAGGACAAGAAGCAGAGTGAATAAGGAAAGAATCTTATGTTTTGATATATAGAATCCATAGTTTAAATGGTACTGTAATCAAAACTATATTGGAATGCTTAAACACAAACTTAGTAGCAGTAAGAGTAGGGATGGTCTAGAAGAAGGGAGAGTGAGTAAATTACAAAGGGCAGGGAAATTATTATGGCAGTTTAGTAATACCACCTGTGTCCAGAGGCCTAGGCAGAACCAATAGCCATTCTGGGACACCTTTGGCAGATTGGAGAAGATGTGATGGTCTGTCAGTATATCTTAGGCTATGAGGAATAATAAAGCTGATGTATTAGCTATCTTATCAGTTTGTCAATTTTATTTTGGCCTTCTTCCTCATGAAAGGAAGAGGTCTCCTCAGCTCATTTAATATTAGGTAATCCACAATTGTAACTGTTACCAAGCTGTTAGGTCCAGTTTACTATTAGATTCCCAAAACTGCTTTGGTTGACCAGCATGTGGTCAAAAGGCAGTTTTCAAGTGGGCTGAAAGCCAAACCAGAAAACATCGACTACACTACAGCGAATATGTAGTGTAGTTTGATTTTCTGAATAGGGCATTGTGTACGGACATTGTGGTTCAGTGAGGAACAGGGAATTAACCCATTTACTCACTGTAGTGCAGTGTTGGAGTTGGTATATATAATTTGCAAGGGGCTTGGGGGGAGGCTTGCCCACCTGCAAAACAGTAAAATACATGTAACATTGACTTGAAAAGTCACAGTATAGTAAGCAGAATAGCATGGGTCACTGACGTCACCTCCTGCTATGTCAAATACATCGAACTCTGGGAGTCAACGCATTCCATTTTGAGTTTGCTGCCTATTCAACAGTATAGAGTCGTCTTTCCAGGTCGATGCTTTGACCAGCTGAATAAAGCCATTTCAGGAATGTAATAGTAAACCATTAGGTCCAAATGTATTAATTTCTCTGCCCTCAGCCTGTTATTAAAACTGTTTGAACTTCCAGATTTTACCAAATCACAGATTGTTTCCAGAAATTTTAAAGGCTGGGATAATGTTCATGTGGAGGCAGTGGACAGCAAGGAATATATTAGGAAGAGAATTTTAGTAGACCTTAATAAGGGAGTACAATTATTATTTAAGAATTCTCTCTCCATATTGATTTGGACCTCTCTCTTTTGTTTCTTACACCAGGGTGCCTTCAAAGTTCACGGCCCTTTTATGTTGTCTTTATGGGAAATTAAGTCTGGATATAGATATGCAAATCAGGAAAGTAAATGCCAACAGGTTATCTTGGTTAGCTTTGTTTTCATGTTTACTAGTTAAATTCTTCATATGTTCTTTGTTTTCCTTCTTTCAGGAATATAGTGTTCTGCCTTTCAAAGGGATGGGTCATTACTACCAAAGTTTTAGAATGCATATTAGGTTTGCTCCTAAGTCAAGAAGACCCTCCAAAAGGATTCTCCCCGCAATCACTTTTCATTGGTTGGCCTCCAACTTGGCAATAGAAGGACAACCCATTCTAGTCATTAAGATGGTTGGCAGCTGGTCATCATCTTATTTTTTTTTAGTTATAGACTTCAGCTGCTGGTTAGTGCTATGAGTAATTTCACCTATTTTCAGATTGTAGAAGGATCATGATATTGTGCCATCCTCTTGTTGTTGTTTGAGCTTCTGTCGGAGTGGTGGTGCATCTTAATGGTGTCAACATGAAAGTAGGCCCCTCCCTCTATGAGGTAATGATTAACACAAATTTATTATAACAAGATGTTGCTTACATAGTTTTAATAAGATATTGCCTATTGACTGTGATTGTTGGAGTGTGTTACTGCAAAATCTACACTCATACCTCATTTTGTTTGTCCAGTTCCATTTAAATTGAACAGGGTCACACACCTGCTGGCTGTTCAGCTTCCAGTCATTAATCCACATGCCTACAGTGATAAACTGTACTGTGCAATTAGCGTTTTACAAAAGTATTAATACTATCTAGTCACCCATTTGTAGAACACTAAAACCTACTCAGAATTCCCTTTCCTTTTTACTCATTGCCTCCTTGAAGTGGATACAGTTTGGTCAAGTCTTGGCTGTGCAAAACCACTGGATTTGAGCAGGCTGAAACTGACTGTCTCCCAGTAATGTGGGAGGTGTGGTTGCTTCATTCCCTACCCTCTCCCAATTTGCCAGCTACCCTCCATATCTACATATTTATTTCCACTGCTCTCCTCCCATTTTTCAATGACACCATAAAGCTGTTTAAAAACACAGCAACATATCAGGACAATTTTCAAGCATTCTCCTACCTCATTCCATTCATCACAATACTATTAATATTCTCTTCCCCAGTCACTCATGCACTATCAACTCTGTTAATATAGCAACCACCATTGTACTTCTGATATTCTCTTTCTCACTCAGTCACTCAATGAATTCTCAGTAAATATCCATCCTTCCTTTCCTTTCCACTACTGAACCCCTCCCATTCCTTTCCCAATCCACCTGTTAGCTGCTCTACACAATCATACTTCATTAACTTCACCTTTATTACTGACTTTACACAAACTCCTCCCACCTTATATTTTCTCATATTTAGTACCTCAGATTTCTGTCTCTGATTCTCAGTTGTGTCTCTCACTTCTTATTGACCACACTCACTTCTCTTATCATTCTTAACTTTCCCTAACTTTATAACTTCTTTGGCTCTCTGTCTCATCACAGATAAACGTGCTACTCTCTAGTTTAACTACTCTACATCTTCTTATTACTTGTTCTCCTCACAGACTACCAAATTGCTCTTGCACCCAAAATTTCTTCACCTACCTTAAGCCTCATTTAAACCAATCCAAAATACTTCAGCAGAAATTATTAAGTTTAACTTGCACGTCACTGACAACATAGCTGCCCTTATAAATGAATCCTTTCCTGACTCCTCCGACTTGTGTCAACACACATCCATTAATGCCCCACTGTCACACTAAAACCAGCCACTACCATCTTCATGAAAAATGTATTATCCATACTTAAACCCTGATCACTCCCTAACAATAACCTTCATCCAGAAAACCTCAAAACTGCAGCTAAACCATTGCATATCCAATCTCCATCCTTATAAACAGGTCAATACAAAAATCCTGCATACCTGCCATATGGAAAAATGCCATATCATTCCTCTCCACAAAAAAGGTACTTATACAAATAAATCTAATTTCAGACTTATTGCCATCTTACCTCCCTCTCAAAAATATTAGAAAAATGTGTTCATAAATAACTACTCCAGCATCACTTAAAGGAACAGCTACTAACCCATGCTCAGCATGGTTTTGACCTCCTAACTTCACAGATAACATAAATAAAGCCATGGATAGAGGTAAACTTGTATTTTCTTTATTCCTAGACTTATCAAAAGCTTCCAACACTGTGTTTCATAAAAACTCCTACTACAATAGCAGGTAGTCAAACAGAATTCTACCCTTTCACCTTATCCGCTCATCAGTATAGATGTTCCTCAAGGCTCTATCCTTGGTGTTCTTCTATTTAATATCATTATAAATAATATAGGTTCAGTGCAAATTTGCCCCCCCCCCCTCAAAAGGAGAAATATCTATCCCAGCTGAATGTAGCCTCCCTGACATCACAGATGTCCAGGTGAGAGCCGCCCTCTCCAAAGCTAAAAACACAGCATCAATGGAACCAGACAGTGTCCCAGGTTGCGTGCTACATGAACTCCAAGAGGAACTAAACTCGCACATAAGGATGCTGTTTAATCTTAGCCTTACTACAGGATATGTACCCAAAAAAAGGCGTACAGCAACAGTGGTTCCACTCCACAAAGGAGGTGCTTCTATGGACCCTGGAAATGACCGCCCCATAAGCCTGACGAGCCTGGTCTGCAAAGCTATTGAGAGGATCATTATGGAATTCATAAACAAAGACATTGATGACCTACAGACACTTGATCCTAACCAATTTGGCTTTGTTAAGGGCAGATCCTGCCTTCTGAACCTAGTCGACTTTTTTGAAACAGTCACTAAGGCCATTGATGAGGGTAAGGCAGTTCAAACAGTCTACCTTGACCTTGCAAAAGCCTTTGACACAATACCCCACTCAGGCATCATAGACAAGCTCACCAGTTTAAATGTAAACCCATATGTCATAAGATGGGTTGCAAACTGGCTAAAGGACAGAACCCACAAGGTCAGAATTGCTGCAGCCATGTCAGACTCTAAGCCAGTCAGAAGTGGTGTCCCACAGGGCTCGGTCCTGGGACCCCTCTTGTTCGGCATTTATTTCTCAGAAGTACAAGCAAACATAGGAGGATTGTGGCTGGCAAAGTTCACAGATGACTGCAAGCTGGGCGCCATATTCGATACTCCAGCAGACACTAGCAACCTTCAGAAAGGCCTCACAGAAACGGATAACTGGTGCCAGAGCCATGGCCTTAAACTGAACACCAAAAAATGTATAGTGATACCCTTTGGGAAAAACAAAGTACCCACAAATTACCACGTAGGTGGTAATCCATTAATTATGGAAGAAGTAATCAGGGACCTAGGGTCCCAAGTTGACAGTGACCTCTCATTTGACATCCACATTGCCAAGGTGGTTAGGAAGACCTTCTATATTGCCTACCTTATCATGAAAGGATTCACATCTAGATCAACAGAGGTCATTGTGCCCCTATACTCTTCCTTTATCAGACCCATGATAGAGTACAATGCCCCATTTGGTATGTACCTTATCCGGCACCTGCAGCAGTTGAAAAGACCCCAAAAGTACCTCACCAAGAGGATCAAGGGTCTCAAACATATGTCATATGCTGCCAGATTGAAGAAACTCCAGCTCTATTCAGTCGCATACCGCCTACACAGAGGTGATCTATGCCTGACGTACAAGACCATGTCCAATCCGGAATTAATGGACATGCTCCACCTAAAAAAAATCCAAATCCACCTGAGCCACAAGAGTGAGAGACTTGAACCTCAACACAGAAATAATTAGGACATGCTGGAGGGACAGATTCATAACCCAGAGGCTCCCTACACTCTGGAACAGAATCCCAGTCTATGTTAAGCAGAGCCTCTCACTGACTCTCTTCAAGAGAAATCTTGAAGAGTGGATGGGAGATCGCAGGTTTACCCCGGGGGTCATCTCTGTGTCACTTCTAGACAGAGGCACAGTAAACTAAATCCTAAATGGGAACAGTATTATCATTCCAAGGGGTGGCGGAAGCTACGCACACTCTGGCTAGGCTTATAAATGCCCTAGGGCAGATAGCCTAGTATAGACCTATGAACCTATGAACCTATAATCTTCATACTTCTTACAGCAAGTATCCTGTGTACAGTGTGCAAACAACTCCCCCCTTATCTGCTTCCTAGACAATTTAGATAACTGAAAAAAGTTACACAAGATGCCTTTAACTCTATTGAAAACTGGTTTTGTAACCACCATCTACTTATTAATTCAAAGAAAACCAATTGTTTCCTCAATTACTTACTCCTGAGAAACATAACTTTAAAATCACATCCCTAAACAATAGATGTCAAGCTCAGATATGACCTCCACATACAGAGCATTATCAGAAGTAATTCACAAAAAAAAACTAAGAATGCCATATAAAGCCAAAACTCTTGTCACTACATACCTATTCCCTTCTCTATCATATGGTTCTCCCAATTTGACCAACCTCCAGGCTGCCACAAAATCTAAACTAGAACACAATTATAACAAGGTAGCTAGATTTGCAGTTAATATAAGTCACAGAATACACCACTGCCTGTTATAAAATAAAATAAAATTATCCCACCAGTTAAAAGTATACCATACCATCATCAGTGGCCTTGTTCCCATTTTTTTCATGGGGTCAGGCTATTGTGATAACTCTCACCATCTCTCTTGATTCAATGCCACTGTCCTACCTTCTTTGACAGTCATGCCTAACTGTCATAGGTCTTCTCTTACATAACCCATCCACCTGTTTGCTGAATGTTCTCACTTCCACTTTCCATCTTCCTGTCAGTCCTGAATCTGCATCAGATTGTCTTCTGCTTTTCTGCACATGTGTCTGAACCACTGCAATCTGTTCTCTTTGACCTTCTCTGGAATTAGAGCTACGTTGTTCTGCTCTGATGTACTAATTTCTTCATTTGTCCACAGTGTTTATCCTTCTACTAATCTCAGGCATGCCATCTCCATCACCTCTGGCTTCAATGACTGATCTGCCTTTGCTGCCCAGGTTTCTGTACCATGCAGTAGTACTGGCCACACCATTGTTTCGCATAGCCTACTTTTCAGCTTCTTTGGCATTCTTCTGTCATCCATTACCCCAACACACCGTGCCAATTGGCTGCAACCTGTCTGATTCTTGCTTTGACCTCCTCATTCAGATTTCCCTTTTCCTCAACCACCCCTCCCACGTACTTGAAGCTGTTAACCTGTCCTACTATTTTGCCTTTTGTCTCAATTCTCATCTTCTTTTTTTCCCTTTTTTCTGCTATTACAATTGCTTTATCTGTACTGCGTTTCGCCTCATGTACCTTCAGTTTTGTATTAAATTTCCCTATACTTTGCTGAAGCTTTTGCTCAGAGTCTGCTTGTAAAGCTACATCATCTGCCTAAAGCAGCTTTATTTGTCCCCACCGACCCATTTGCAGATGTAGGCTATCACCAATTTGAACAGCAGTGGGCTTAGAACTGAACCCGAATGCACACCCACTCCTGCTATGAGCCCCTTTGTGAGACAAAACACTGTTCGCACTTGAGTCATTTGTTCCTTGCATACAGTCTGCACTAATTCTACAAATGTTTCTGGAATGTCAAACCTGCACAGAACTACCCAAATCAGCTTTCTTGGGACCTTCTCATATTTTTTTTCTGGGTCTATGAATGCCTAATTGAAGTCTTTCCACACCTATAGTTTCTTCTCAACTATCTGTTTCACAACATTAGGCTTTTTGTGGTACATCCTGATCTGAATCTGAATTGCTCATCATCCATCATACTCTCTATTACTTTTGGTATTCCTTTTATTAATCACCCTCTCCAGGACTTTCATGCACTGTGACAGGAGTCTGATGATACCTCTGTACTGGCACAGTTGTGGATGTCTCCTTTGTTATTATACACTGGCACCAGTAAGCTTATTCTCCAGACATTTGGAATACATATTTCTCTCCATACTGCTATAAGTGCTCTCAGGAGCCATTTCTTTCCCATCTCTCCCAAAATCTTGATCATCTCTGGTGTGAACTCATCTGTTCCTGCTGGTTTCCCTGAATTCATTTTCCTTAGTGCTATTCTTACTCCTTCTTGGGTGGGCTCCTCCTCCTCTTCTTTCATTGTAGGCTGTGTCTGATGTAGTACAATTTCTTTGAAGTTTTCTTCATTCAGAATTTGCCAGAAGTACTCATTTCATTTGCCCTTAATGTGCACTATGCCATGCATCCCTTAAGAAGGGTGTTTGACTATCCTCTTTATCTTTCTGTCTTTGCCTTGCAAGCTGACAGAGTTTTCTTGTACCATCTACTGACTTACTTTCAAGAAGCTGGTACAGTGCCTCTGATGCCTTGTTCTTTGCTACTACAACTTCTCTTTTAGCCACTTTATTAGTCAACCAGTATTCCTTCTTGGCCTGGTCTGTCATTTCTATCCCCCAAACTTTTTTCTGCACTCTTTCTTTCTTTTGCTGACTTCCTGGACTTCTGCATTCAATTTTCAGTGTTCCTTATACACCTCATTTCCATATGTGGCTCTGCTACATATCTGTTCTGTAGTCTCACGCATGCTGTTTTGAGGCACTGCCATTCTTCTTCATTTCCACCTATTTCCTTTTTTCCTGAGGTGTTAGACCCCTGAATAATTTCTTGAGGTCTTGAGCTTTCTCTCCAGTAAACCTCTGCAGCCTAGTCTCTGTTAATCTTAGAGCCTCCTCTGAAAATTGCTTGCAGCTGACTGTGACAAGAGGTTTATGCTGTGGGCTGATTGTTTCACTGGGGATGGCTTTACAATCAATGATTTTACACCAGTGTTCCCGCCTTACTAGGAGGAAGTCTACCTCAGTTGCATGTTGTCCCTCTTGTATGTGATTTTGTGACCGTCTCTTTTGCTGAACCATGAGTTGGCCACTATAAAGCCATTTGCCAGACAGAAGACTAGAATGGCTTCTCCGTCTTCATTCCTGTTACCCCACAAATGTGGATCCAGGCAGTCCTCATATCCATTTCTGCCTGTCCTTATACTTACATCTACGTCTCCCTTTATCAATGTCCATTCATGTTGTCCTACTTTAGATACTAGGTGCTGCAACTGCTGTCTGAATTAACTCATTTCTTCACCATCACAACTCTGTTGAGGAGAATAGGCTGAGATTATGAATACTGTCCCATCCTTATATAGGAATCTGACTGACCTGATTTTGTCACTAATTCTGATAATTCTCTTAAAGGGAAAATTACATATAATCCCACTTCCTGCCTAGCTATTAGTACAATTCTCCACCACTACTTGCCAAATCATCACCTTCAAACTTCTGACAAAAATCTACTTGGCATCTATAAGCCTTACAACACAGTACTTGCTCTGTGTAGCAAAAGTCTGGAATACAATCCCTGCATCAGTTTGGACAATACACAACATTCATTTATATAAGATACACCTAAAAGAATTCGTCTCTGACTCCAGGCTTTGCACTTGCTGTTCCCCTGGCTAAAATGTTAGCTTGTACTTCTCTAGTACCTATATGCAAACCCTCTCTCCTTTCCCTAGTTTTATTTCTCTCACTGTTACTTTCCTTCTTTATTTCTCCTGTTTCCCATATCTGCTCCATGTATGGGTCTATATCATATATTTGAAATTCCAAGATGTCGAACACCATATGTTCGAACTTGGAATTTTGAATATTGAAAACATCGAACGCTTAGAATAGCAATTTTTTTCCCAGGGAAAAAATTTGCTGTTCCAAGAAACATATACACAACACAAGCACACCAAAATAAATAAACCACACACATACAGTTAACAAAACCCAACCCCACACTAAACCACACATACATTACTAACTATCCACTTACCTTAGCCTGCACCCTAACTCTAAGGTCCGTAACCATCGCACACATACCCTACGTAACTATACACAAGCAAAGCAATAAATACACACACATACAGTTAACAAAACACAACCCTACACTACACCATACATACATTACTAGCTTACCACTTACCTTAACCTGCACCCTAACCCTAAGGTCCATAACTCTCTCACCACAGTGGAGGAAATAGCGAAGCCATGGAATGGCCCACTGAAATCTTGCCCTAGGTAAGATTTCGATGTTCTGGGACTTCGCTATTTTCAACATTTGATGGTTTGGGTTCGACATTTTGACATTGGGTGTTTTCTGTGTTCAGAATTGTGATATAGACCCCCATGTATTACCTCTAAAAAATACTTTTTCTCACTTCTCCTCTCCTCCTCCTTATCCAATATTTCAGTGTGCCTTTCTGACATTTGCATTTTGAGTAAGTAATAAACTCTTACACATATAACATGTCAACATGTTTTGATGTTACGTGGTATTTTATTTATTTTGTTTTACTGATGGTATATGTGTGTTATTCTGCATGTCACATGTATTAATATTTGTACTGGTCTATGTATTTATGGTATATTGTAATATAATGTCAGTGTTCACCTATGTATATGTATCTTTTGTTTGTATATTTGTGCAGCTTTTCTCCCCAGGTCTCCAGTGAAAACAGATAAAATTATCGAGTCAGACTTCCTCAATAAACAAATGTCATTAAATTAATAAATGATTTTCCAGGGTTTATTAAATGAAGATCTCCTTGGAATCATAGATGTTATTCAAAAGCAGCTTGAGGACCTTAATTTGTTGATTGTTGCCATAGGAGGTAAATGATCCTGGTATCATTTCAAAGAAGAAGCTTTTGATGTGTGTACTGAGAGCTCTGATGAAATCCAAGGAGATCTTTCCCAGTCTGCTACAGAGGCATAGCTCAGTCAGTCAGTGCCCTGTGCCAATACAGTTACATCCACATACCCCACCTCCCACCCCATGTAGCTCTTCCACTGAAGAGCAAATAAAAAAAATGTCCCCTCTTGCCTCACCCAAGCTATGCTTCTGATCCGCTAGTATCCCGTGGATGTTTTTGAGAAAGATTTATGCACATGCTATAAAAAAATGGAAAACTAGTGTTTTGATATTTTGAACAACCAGGAAAGTGGTGGTGGGAGCCAGGCTTTATATTTTAGTAGGCATGAAATTGCCAGTCTTTCCTCCCTTCATTTCTGGACCAATTGGGATACATGTGAGGCTTTGAGGGAGCTGTGCTTAAGGTGGATCAAGTATGCATAAAGTTTTGAATTATAGCATTTTGGCTGGACAAGTTGGTGGGGAGGACAGTGGGTTATGCCACCCAACAAGAAGTCATCTGGTTTGGTGGAAATTATTTATGACTTACTTGATGAATTTGAAGTTTGAACTTTGATGAGGAATAGAAGAATGTTCAGTTACTGATTTTGAATTAATAAAATTGGTCACAATGGCTACCCTCTCTGGTGTTTAATTGCGGGATCGGGTTCATAGACAAAATGTCCAAGTCAAAGGCAGCCATAGCACTTTCCTGACCTCTGACAATAAAACCTACCTCTTAATCTAAAACTTACCACCCTAGCTGCAGATAACCTACCTGGTGAATACCTGAACGTTGTAGCAAATGCAATTGCCTACCTCATCTCACTACTCATTAATAAATCCATCCAATTGTCATGGCATCCCCGGGTCTATATTAGAACACCGAACATTTAAAATGACGAGTGTTCTAATATCAACCCATTTTCAGCGAATGCTGAAAATATCGAAGTAGCAGAAAACCAAATTCTTTCCTAAGGAAAGAATTCGGTTGTTTGTTTCTGTTACTTCAGTATTTTCAGCTCTCTTTTGGAGAGTTACGGGTCAGGTTCAGGTAAGTGTGCATTTGAATGCGGATTAGGTATGTGTGCGATTGTGTGGACATGAGGGTTAGGGCGGGTTAGGTGAGTTAGGGTTAGGGTGTGGTTAGGTATGTGTGCGATTGTGTGGACATGAGGGTTCGGGCGGGTTAGGTGAGTTAGGGTTAGGGCACGGGTGAGGTGAGTGTGCGATAGTGATGGACCTTAGGGTTAGGGTTTGGGTTAAGGTAAGTGGATAGTTAGTGGTGTGTGTATAGTTTAGTGTAGGGTTATGTGTAAGATTTTAGGTGTATGTGTGTGGATTGCTGTTTGTTTGGTGTGCTTGTGTTGTGTGTATGTGTTTTGAAACAGAGAATTTTTTCCCTAGGAAATAATTTGTTGTTCTGAACATTCGATGTTTAGTATTTTTGATTGGTAGAGTTCGATATTAGACCACTCGACATTTTGAATGTTCAGTGTTCTAATATAGACCCGGTCTCCCTATGGAAGAAATTGGTCATCCTACCCCTGCACAGAGGGGAAGCACAACTGATCTTTCCAAGTATAGATCCACAGCCATATTTTCCCCCTATCAAAAATCTTAGAAAAATGTGTCTGTTCTTAGTTTCTCAACTACATTTATACCAATAACCTTTTCTGCTCTACTCAGCATGATGTTGGACCAAATCATAGTAGCAATACTGTACTAACAGGCTTCTCTTGCAGTAATAATCAGAACCACAATACATGTAATACTCCATCTGCCCTCTTCTTGGACTTATCTAAAGCCTTTGACTCTGTCTCTCATAATAATCTGCTCTATCAGCTAGCCTGCCTGGTTCTGTTCTACACCAGTCTCACTGCTAGATTCTCAGCTACCTTCTGAGAGATCCCAAGCTGATAAATGTCAATCTAGTATCTCAATCTTATGACCTATCTCTGCTGATGTTCCCCAAGGTTCTATGCTAGGAGCACTCCTGTTTAACATATTTATTAATGATTTACACACTGCCTTAAAACATGCCAAACTAGTACAGTACACCAATGATGCAACCCTCATATGCCAAAAAAAAAAAAAAACTATTTTTCTCCAGCAGCTCGCATAAGTTATTCATTCTCCTTCATATAAAACTTGCTAGCAAAATCAGACCTAATACTAAACCCCAAAAAGACAAAACATCTCCTTTTCACTTCTAAGTCTCAAACCAAATGCAAATCTAAATTTTAAATCACCTCCACAAATAGCACAAATATTGAGGGAGCCTTCAATACCAAATTACTAGGGGGATATAGTAGATAACACCATGACATTCACTCTCCACATCCAACAATCAATCAAAAAGATACATCAGAAGATAGGTCTGCTATATAAAGCCAAACAATATCTCACTGTAAGTAGGCAGATAACATTTGCATCCCTCTGTCTGCTACCTACACTTCTGTGTACCTCCCCTAGTTTCATCAACTTCAAGTGCATGGTGGCAACTAAAGTAGAGCAATGCTGTAATAAAATATCCAAATTTGCATTCAACAAGCCATACTCTACATGTTACTGTATTGCCGCTCGGGCACCTGAACTGGCTTGAGCTACTTCACCTCCTCACCTGTTCTCTACTTCAATTTGCACACAGATTCGTCTTTCCCTCTGAAAAATGTCTAGCCCTAAACAGTATACTACAAATTCAATCCACCAACAGAGCTCTCCTCTCTACTGACAAACATCGCCTCTCAATTTACAAAGCTCACAACAAAGCAGGAATCCTCTATACTCCAACTGTATTTCTAAATGCTGGAACTCAATTTCCACTATGACCAACCTTATCAACACACATACATATTCAAAGGTAAATAAAATCTGTTTCTGCTAGACTTTTGGCTATGCCCCTGTCATTCTCCAGGATAAATTGTTCTTAAAATATAATGCACCTATACATGTCAGTGACCTTCTCTTCTCTCTTATTTTTCTGTTTTCTACTCTTCTTTTGACAAAATGCATATAATTATATCGGACCTACTACTATTACTTAACTGTACTGAATGATGATTAGGTTACTGCAAAATATACTTGTTTATCACATAGCTATCTGCTTCATTTATATTAATTTTATGTATAATGGTGCTAATGTTACCTGAGCATTCTTTATACTGTATAGTTGTACTGCAATTACTTCTTGTGAAGCTTTGTATGCAGTGCTGCTAAATGTTACCTGTGAATTTTGTATGTTGTGTATGTATTACTGTTATTATTACTTTTTTCCCTTGACCCTCCACTGAAAATGGGCTTGTTTGTACAGTTGGAGTCTTATAGTAAACAAACGGAAATAAATAAATAAATAAATAAATAATGAAATAAACATGGTTGTAAATAGTTTAATTTCTTCTGTTTAATGTCTTATCGAAATGGTTTCCCTAGCTATAGGTATTATCTTGAATATTGTGTCTGTGTTAAAATGATTTGTGTATTACATACGCACAATGTATGTACCACTTTTAATGCTTGGCTTTGTCTCTGCTCTAGTCATATCTGAAAAATGTCCATTTCACATAGGTCCACTGACCTGGTTTAGTTAATAAACAAAATCAGAAGAAGATGAAGGGTGTATCTGCATAACCAGATGTACATTTTCTAAGAAGAAAGAGTAGGAAGCAGAGGAGAGATAAGATAAAGTATTGACCTGTAAAAAAAGGTGAATGATAATGAGGAGGGTACATTCCGGAAAGATCTTGGGATTACAGGAGCAGCAAGGATAGACTACCTTGAGCAACTTTAAAGTTTTTACTAGTGCGTTTGGTTCTATGCCTTCTGTACTTTTCAGAACTTCATGAGAAAAGGCAAAATAACGGAGAGCAGAATATATGAAGAAGTTGATTATAAACCTTGGATACTGCAACAAAGACTATATATAGACTTAAACCATTTCTCTCTAATAGCACAAGACAGGCTTTAGCCAGGACTCACCTACTATCCACCCAACTTTATTCCTCTCCATTCTAATTAATTTAAGGAAAACTAATATGGAGAAACTAGAAGTCTGTTGTAATAAAATTGCTAAATTTGCCACTAACTCCCCCACAGGTCTCACGACTGCTCTGCCCTACAACAACTGAAATGGCTAGAATCACCCCATTACCTATCCTATAATCAACTTATTATGGCCCATAGACTAATTCACCAACCGGAAAATATGCCTGCTCTTCAACAATTGCTCCTACCCTACTCCAACACTCAGGTCCACCCATTCAATAATAAATCTTTACTACAAGTATAAAAATCCAACAATGCAGCAGGTGATTCTCTATACTCGAACTACATTGCTAAATTTGGAATAGTATTCCACATTCAATCATACCTATGACCAACCTATCTCTATTTAAAAACAACTTAGGATCTACCTCAAAATAAATGGATGTGCCCGTGCACTAGCCCAGATTAATTATTCCTCCTACCACTAACAACCAGCATCATTACTGTAGAAACAAACAACCCTTTCTACATAAGCAAACCTATTAAAGATGTATAATATGATTGTATAGAACCAACACCGATACCTCTAATGCTGCAGCAACCAGCTAACATGTATTATATCATGCTTTAGTAGAATGTTCTTATGTATAATTGTATATAATCACATTTTTGTGTGTCAGCTTTGTATTTATCATGTTGCATAACTGAATGTACCTAGATGCAACTTCTCCATGAATTTTTTTTTTACTCTATATGGTGTAGAATTGTATGTAATCACAATCTGAGTGGGAACATTTGGACATTTTATGATGAATAACTTGTATGCATTTATGCAAGTTTTTTGTGTAGCTTTTCTCCATAGACTTCTGATGAAAATGGGCTCTGTAGCAGTCAGACTTTCCTGTTAAACAAATGATAAATAAATGAATAAATAAATAAATAAATAATTTTTCCTCCTCACCATTTTGCAAATGCTCAGTAGCAACAAAATTGTGATTTTTTTTTTTTTTTTTGTCACAGTCAGGGCTGTAGCATGAATTAGCAGAGACATGGCCTTGACATTTGTCAGTAATAATAAAGTGATGTATGTCGAAGTGTGACATGTACTTGAATATCAGTCATTACAGCAGTGACCATGACAAATAGCAGTGGACCATGATGCTGGCATTTTAGTAAACAGGGCAATACAATACATTTTTGATAGGCAGTGAAAGCCTTCTGGGGATTTATCCTAATGGTCAACAGCCTATACTCTCACAGATACAGTAGCAGTGACTGAGTTTTTGTTGGACCAATTTTTGAAGGATGAAAAAGTTAATTACCCTATACAAGAACTATTTTTGTGAATTTCTAGACAGTGTTTTATGTGAGAGAAGTGATTCAATTCCTGGTTAAATAGTATGAAAGATTAATTAATGTATTGATGACATGAATGTTCTTACCATTGTCTCTTGAAATATATCAGCATAGTATATAATTACCAGTGATTAAACATGAAAGTGTGTCTGCCTTTTAATTTGAACATGTGAATGTGGAAATTTTCTTCTCCATCCATGCAAAAATCATGCAGCAAATATTAGTAGGCCTCTAAATGAAGCTTTTTCTAGTTAATGCTATTAGTTTTGTCCTAACATAGTAAATATAGAAAGCAACTTCAGCAGTATATATAAATATTAAAGACACATGATAGCCTTTAGGAATGTAACACTTCTACGATGTAAGAGTTTTGTTTACGAGTTTTGTTTAAGAGTCAAGGTTAATAATATCAGTCTTTTCCAAAAGCATCAATTTTTCTTTCTTTGCTTATGGTAAAATTGTATTTTAGACTGTGAAATATGTAAATTACCATAAATGCCTAAGTATATTTAGCTGTTGAGCAGAAAATCAAGGTTAATAACATTGGTCATTGCTCAGAGAAAATGTTATGTTATTTTTCTGCTTGCAATGAAAAATTACAACATGAATTCTGGCCAAAGATATGTCAATTAAATAACATTATGCACAACGATAATAGCATTTCAATTTTTGTTGACCCTTTTTGTCCACTATTGTGTTCACAGATATTATTGGCATTGCTAACACATATAGAGATGGAAATGGAGTAGTACAGCATAAAATCGTTTTTTCATATGAATACAAAAGAAATTCATCTTTTACATCATATATCAACCTTGAAACATCACTGCTGCACATCTACAGAATTGTGATTTTGATTCAAAAAGTAGCACTGTAAAACAGTCATCTCAGTTTACAGAGCCCATATAGCCTCATAAGTGCAATACTTTTCAATTTCCTTAAGTCATCATAGCTTAGGTACTAGTTTAAAAAAAATCAGATGTTTATAGTTGATACTGAAGTGGAAATGCTTAATTGAGTTATGTCAGGCAAGATATTCAGAAATTATTTTATGGTACGTAAAACATGTCTAGCATGCAGATAACATCTCTTAGCATTGTTGGGTGAGACTGTTTGTTTTAGATTAAGTGAATCGACACAGTTTGCACAGTATGAGGAGGATACAAGATACGGCATGCAACTGTCTTACAATCACTGTTTTTGCACTACTGCATTCTGCACACATACACACAGATCTACCCTGTAATACATAAATAGTGGGTCATTTATGGAATACAGGCCAAGCCCCAGTATATTATCTATTCAATTACATCTGACAAATAAGGTTTCAACTGCTCTAAAGCCAATGCTAATAACCTGTAGATGAAACAGCTGCTCAACAGTTTTCTTCAGTGAGTGGTTTACCAATATATGACCTGACAACTGACAAGGAATTCCAATCAGTTAAATATATTAAAGGTATCACTGATATTATATTGTCATCACCAGAGGTGGACTTAACCCAAAGAAAATTATCTACCTACCCTGCTTGCAACCACTGTAACAAGTAAGTGAAATTCTCTTAATATGCGCAACATACTGAAATAGCCACCATGAAAATTGTATAAGATGAATAAACAGTATAATGAAACTGAATGTAGCAGATTATTAAAAAAAAAACAAACAAAAAAAAAAAAACAAAGTCTAACTCATTTAAAACTGCAACACAGTATTCGGCATTTTATAGATTATCATCCTTGGAAATCCCTGAAGCATTCCTTCACCAAAGATCGACATTTATTTGGTCTAACAACAACTAGCATCAAGGACAAACTCACAGCCCTCAAACACATTCTTCAGCTGTTCCATATCTATTCTAATATTTTCAGACCTCAAAGGTCAGTGGCAAAAATCCATTCAACATATGCAAAAACTGTCATGAAGCACACCTATTTATAACAGTCATCATGCTTGGCAGTATGAAGAATGTTGTCAGACACAGGCATTTAAAGTAAAACAGCAACATTAATAACACAAAATTTCAGCAAACAGCAATGCTATTAATGGCAGAGTCTGTCATCACAAATTCTAAATTAATTGGCAATACAGACTCAAAACATTAAAGGATAAATCTCTTCTTAAAGGCACAGCAGAATATTATATACCTACTGTAGCTACATGTAACAGACTGTACTCATGTTTCATGATCACAGCAACCACAGATATTACATAGATATTGTTCTTGTTTGTATTTTAAATATGTTTTGAAGAAGTCGATTCTTTAAAAATAAAAGTACTTGGCATCAAATTACTCCAGCACTTTATTACTGTGTTGGCTTGGTTCTTTCTTCTTAAGTTCTACTACAACATGAATGGTGACATATTTTGACTGAGAGACATACTACTTGTCAAAACAAGACTAGTTAGGGATGAGGAAGAAAAACTGGAAGTGTCAACATCATGAACGCCACCATGCCAAGGATGAAGCTCTGCTTGGAGTCCTGGGGAGTTCCATTTCAGCTTATGATTTTGTTTGGTTGAACAGCTGTTATATAGACTGCATAGAAAGGGTGATAATTATATTATAACTTGAAATACTATGCTGATTTGCAGTTACTGTGTTATCAAAAGAATATAAATGTAGAAGAACTGAGGTCGTAACCGTAACAAAAATCTTAAAGATGGAGATGCTCTTGACAAAGATGGTACACTGGAATCCCTTAATATATACAGTCTAGAAGAGAAGAAGAAATGTAATATCATCTACTGATGGCTCAAAGAAGCTCTATCAGGTACAAGGCAGCAACACAGAGATAAAAAAGACAGTCTGCAGATACCATTCATAACAGATCCCAGCAGCAACCTGCTCACCAGTTCAGAGGGCATCAAAGACAAATTGAAGGAGTTTTTCAAGTAGCTTCTGAATGAAAAAAACCCACATAACCTGTCCTGCCCCATGTGCTGCTTTTGATGATGGTGGAAGAAGCATCGATCCTAGGAAAAAGTACAAAAAAGTAAGAAACTGAAGACAGAGAAAACTGTGGGCTCAGATAAGGTCACCGCTGACATGGTTAAGATGCTAGATGCATTAGGGGGAAATGCCTCTTGAGGATACTTTGTGCAGTATGGAGAGAAAAGCATATCTCAGATAACTGCAGAATAAGCATTCTAGTGCCAGTGTACAAGAATAAAGGAGATATTTACAACTGCAGGCAGGGCAGAGGAATCAAACTTCTGTGAAAGTGCATGAAAGTACCAGAGACAGAAACAGTAGAAAGTAACATGGGGGATGAGTGGTTTGGATTCTAATCAGGATGAAATACTACATACCCAATGTTTGCAGCGAGATAATGAGACAGGTCCTTGAAACATTTGGTAGAGTTATAGTAGAGTGCTTTTAAGGACTCAATGAAAAAAGGACAAACGATGTTTGGACTCACAGAGGGGTTCCCCCATTGGGAATGACAGTTTCTCGCGGTTCAGCTCTGAGCCTACTCTGGTTCATACTTTGGATAAACTACAGTAGCAAACAGATCAGACAGGAAAGAACAATAAATGTGCTGACTGCAGATGATGTGGTATAGCAGTCAGACTCTGAAAGGAACTTCAACAAATGATAGGTGACAGGAATGCAACAGTGAAGGCACATGGGAAGAAACAGAATACAGACAACATAATGTTCATGGTAGCAAATAAAAAAATGAGAAGAAGCTGAAAACTGATATAGAAGGTACAATAGTGGCACAAGTAAATAGCTTCAAGTATCTTTTTTGTATGGTTGAAGAGAAAGGTACCATGAATGAGGATGTCGAGGCTATAATGAGAGGTACAGCAGCCAACTGCTAAAAATGTGATGAGTGCCACATGACAGAAGAAAGCTAAAGATACTAAAAGGTACAGTCTCGAAAACAGTGGTGTAATCAGTATTTCTGCATAGCAGAAACGTCTCTGGGCAGTGAAGGCAGAGCAGCTGCAGAAGGCTGAGATGATGGAGATGAAGTGCCTGTGATGAGCAGCAGGATCTGTGAGCCAGACAAAGAAATGAGAAGAACAGCACACAACAGAAAAAAGTAGTCCCAGTTAAGAAACGAGAAGAACAGCACACAACAGAAAAAAGTAGTCCCAGTTAAGAAATGAGAAGAACAGCACACAACAGGAAAAAAGTAGTCCCAGTTGCAGGAAAAGCCAAGGAGAGGAGATTATAGTGGTTCAGTTACATTTTTAGGAAAGAAGAGCATGATTTTGGTAATGAATATTTGGGAAACACAGCAAGAAGGCAAGAGGAGATGAATACAAGGCCAAGAGATGGATAGAATGCAAAACAGAATACCTGCAATAGTCAGGGATGACTGTCTAAGAAGGTAGGAGAATGGCTTTGAAACAGTCCACGCCATACATTGACTCCCATGTAGGAATGGGACAAAGGAGGATGATGGTAATGATGATGAGTGGAAAGATGATTTTTTAGTGGAAGTTTAATCCACATTTCAAGAGTCCACTGGGAGATTCTCAAAACACAATTTTGGAACAGTGGCAAGGAGGACTTTCTGAATGCAGGCACTACTGTGTGCTTACATCTACTTGACACTTTAGATTATACAGTATGAAAAATATTCCCCCCATAGTACCATTTTAGGCAACATCAAACTGACAAACCTTCAAACATAGCAAAACCAACCTAAGGGAATCTAAAGGTGTTACTGCTGAATGCCAGGAGTATAAATAAGACAGTACACTCCTTCAAGGCTCTCCTCACCCTGGAGAATGCTGTCATCAGTTCAGTTGCTGAGACATGGTTTAAAGCCACAGGAGCAACCCAGCAGTTCAGGGCTACAATGCTTTTCACACATTCAGGCCAACTACTGCACAGGGAGGGAAAAAACATAGAGGTGTCCCAATGTATATCACCAACAAACTCACCTCAAGACTTATCCAACAGGATGACACTCTTGAGCTTCTCCTGATCCATATTTCAATAGGTAAAGCCTTTTATCCTATTGTTGCAACTCATACTTGGACTTACTGGAGGCTGTCGCCATTCAAACCAGTACCATATTCATGGGTGACTTCAACAACCCCATTATCAACTGTAATACTTACATGACCCCAGACTTACAGGCCCAGAAATCTCTTGACTTTGTAAACACAAGTATCTTGGAGCAGATAGTCCATACACACACTAAGGATGCAAACATACTCAACGTGGTACTTACAAACATGGGAGAAAACTGTAGCCCACCCACCTAATATAGTGTCCTCTATAGTAAGATCAGTCCACAAATCTGTATCATTCGTAATAAAAATCAATCCTGTGTCTAATGTTAACCTCTTAAACATTAGGAACTATTCTAAGGCAAACTTCCTACTGCTAAATGACAACCTGATAACATTTCCAGCCTCCGCAACATAGCTGCCCATACAGAATTGTTCACAGATATCCTGTACAATCATGTCAATAAATGCATAGAGACAGCTATGCCAATCAACAGTAAGTCTAGAAGTAACTCAAAAAACAAAGCATGCTAATGTAATATAGACGTAAAGAGATTGTTCAGCAAAATAAAAAAGTCACAGCCAAGATTAAGAAGTGAAATACTCAGCATGATAAAAACACTCCCATCAATCAAAATAACAAGTAAGCGGGCAAATTAAGTTTAGTAAAGCCAAATTTAAGGTAAACATAGCCTCCCAGGCAGAGGACACCACACAGCTTTCTTTAGAAATTTCAGCAGTGCACAGAACTGATTGTAAATGGAGCCAACTACATGGAGCTGGAAGATATAGCAAATCTGCTGACTGACAAATTCAGGGGCCAATTTTATAGCCTTTCTGCCACAGCTGTCCCCTAGGAAATACCATCAAACAACCTCCTCCAACTATCACTAGGGAGCGGGTCCTAGATGTAGTCAGTGCTTCATTGATGGACTCCAGTAATATCACAGGATGCTTGCTAAATAGCCTGATACATGATCTGTTGGTATCACTGGAGTCAGTGTTTAACCATACCCTCCAAACAGGCTTTGCATTACTTGAATAGATACCTGCAAAGGTCATCTGTCTGTACAAGGTCGAGCCATCAGTGGATCTAAGGAACTACAGACCCATATGTCTGACTAGTCTCAAGTGCAAAGCCATGCAAAGAATTAGTATGGAAGTGATTAATACAAAGAAAACCTTTAAACACTGAATCTAACCCAGTTTGGTTTTGTTGATGGCAGATCATGCCTATTCAGCCTGATGGACATCTCTGAAAAGGTCAGCAAGGCATACTGTCTACCTTAACCTGGCTAAGGTATTTGATGCCATAACCCATGTGAGCTTTGTAAAAAAAAAAAAAAAAAAAAAAATTCATAATATGCATAAACTCCAATGTTCCAATGCTACATTATGTGCTGGACAGCCAACTGGCTCTTAGATAGGACCCAAGATGTTAGGATAGGAGAGAAAACCTTGACGCAGATGCTGGTCACTAGCAGAGTCCTCAGGGCTGTGTTCTGCGTCTGCTCCCTTTTGGCATCTATTTTTTGGAAGTCAAGGCCAATGTCAAGAGCCTCAGTTGGACCATGTTTGCATATGACTGCAAACTTGGAGCAGTCATAGAATCCCTCCAAGACACTAACATCCTACAGGAAGGATTAACACAGGCAAATGACTGGTGTCAAAGGCACAGCTTAAAACTCATTGCCAAGAAATGAAGAATAGTACCCTTTGGGAAGGTCATCCCTCTGCACAAGGAAATTACCTCATCAACAACACAGCCCTACAAATCTGTGAAGTGTCCCTTTTAATGGGATAAATTTGAATGCCTCAGTAAGACTAAGATAAGCAGTATGTACTGCTTGAACCTCATTAAGAGCTTTTGTCATCTATGCAGGGAGTGTCAAAAGGCTCAAAAAACAAGCTCTATCTTTAACAAAACCATTCTGATCGATATCTAACAAGTAAATGGACTATCATTTTTGATAAACTTCATTTTAACTCCATGATTTTACATGGAATACTGGTCAAAACATGTTGGTGTTTGATGTGCCCCTCCCCCGCACCTACCCATGCGATCTGGTGCAACTACAGCCTGCTGCCATAGTCCATGTTCATGTCCACATGATAATATTTTATTTAATGTAGCCAATTGGAGAATACTCGGGTTTCCCTTGATTCTAGCTAGGAAACTACCAAGTACATTTTCTTGTCTCATGAACCTTCACTTTTTAGATGTACTTGTGAAAGCAGTTATTATTGTTGTAGTTATATAAGGGATGTCTCCTTTTGCCTGCATAACATTCTGACATAATTCCTTGCTTACAGAGAAGCCTGCACACAGATTTTTTTGCAAGCACATTAGCTGCACCCTGTGGCTAAATGAACACTTCATTCTTTACTGATAGCATATCACATGCACTATTTTACTAGTAGTATCTTGGAAGGAGACAGAGGAAGAACTGTTTGGGTCAGTCTGTTTATATACAGTAAGCATGGTATCCACTGGTACAGTTAAGGAACGATAGCTTGTATATGAATGAGTTTAATTTTATTCTTAGGCTATATATGATGACAGCATGATCTGTGTTAATTAAACATGGCAATAACCATGTATGGGCAGCAAAAAGATCCCAAGTTTGTTAGTGTGATATTGAGGTTATTATTACCTCACGTTAGACTTTATACTATGTGTTCAAAACAGTTTCAACTAACATAGTCCATTATTATTTAAGCATACTTACTTGATGCTAAGTAGATTTTTCCAATTAATATTTGGATAATATTCTCAATAAGATTAGTATTCTTCTGGATTGTCCTGGAACTTAATCAATAAATCCTCATGCTCTGCAAGAAGCATCAATAACATATGTCAGATTCACATAATATTATGTTCAATACTACTGGCATTAATTATCATATGAGTAATGTCTAGCCCTAAAATAATTTCTTGATGTATAACTTTTAAGTGTCCCTTTACAAAGGTTATGATACTATTACAAGTTGTGACACTATCATAGGTTCATAGGTTCATAGGTCAGTACTAGGCTATCAGCCCTAGGGCCTATACAAGCCTAGCCATAACAATTCCCTGGCTATTTCTTCCCACACTATTTACTTCCCTGGACCCCTGTCTAGCAGGGCGATTGACGTGATCCCTGGGGTGAATTTCCTTTCTCCCATCCAATCGTCAAAGTTCCTTTTGAAGAGGACCAAAGAGGCACTCTGCTTGGCATGTATGGGCAATCTATTCCAGAGTCTGGGGAGTCTCTGGGTCAGGAACCTATCCCTCCAGCATGTTTTGTTTATTGTGATGACAAGGTTTAGATCCCTGGAGTGTGTGGCTCTGAGGGATTGGGATTTCTTTAAGTGTAGCATGTCCAACAGCGCTGGGTTTGACATGACCTTGTATGTTAAGCAAAGATCGCCTCTGTGTAGACGATATGCGACAGAGTATAGCTGGAGTTTTTTAAGGTGGTCAGCGTAGGGCATCTGCTTTAGGCCTGTGATTCTTTTAGTGAGGTATTTCTGTGGCCTTTCCAGTTGTTGCAGATGTCTTGAGAGGTACATACCAAATGGGGCATTGTATTCTATAATCGGTCTAATGAGGGATGAGTACAGTGGGACAATGACCTCCTTTTTTCTGGATGAAAAGCCCTTAGTGATGAGGTGTGCCACATAGAAGGATTTTCTGACTGTTGTGGCGATGTGGTTATCAAAGGTGAGACCACTGTCCACCTGTGTCCCTAAGTCTCTTATCAAACTTTAGTGTTTAGTGTACTGCCACCTATATGGTAATTCACGGATACATGTTTTTTCCCAAAGGGGATAACTATACATTTCTTGGCATTGAGCTTGAGCCCATGGCTCTGGCACCAAGCATCTGTTTCTGTAAGGCCCTTTTGTAGAGTATCCACATCCTTTGGGGATTCAATAATGGCTCCCAGTTTGCAGTCATCTGCAAACTTTGTTATCCAGAGTCCCTTAGTGTTGGCCTGTACTTCAGAGAAGTAGATGCCAAACAAGAGCAGTCCCAGCACTGAACCCTGAGATACTCCACTTGTCACTTGTCTGGAGCTGGATTTGGAGTTGGCTACTTTTACAGTGTGGGTTCTATCAGTAAGCCAGTTAGCAACCCATTGGGTAACGTAGGGATTAATGCCCAGCTTAGTAAGCTATGATTACTAAGCTATTATATGATTTATCTAAGATTCCAGAGTGGGGGATGGTGTCAAAGGCCTTGACAAGGTCTAGATAGGCTGTGTGGACCACCTTATCCTTGTCCATGGCTCTGGAGACTGATTCAAAGAAGTCAATCAAGTTCAGGAGACAAGATCGACCCTTCACAAACCCAAACTGGGTGACGTCCAGTGTTTGAAGATTGCCAATGTCTTTGTTTATAAGTTCCATGATAATACGCTCCATGGTCTTGCAGATAAGGCTTGTCAGACTGATGGGACAGTAGTTTCCGGGATCCAAGGTAGATTCCCCCTTGTGGTGTGGGATAACTGTAGCTGTGTGCCACTCAGTGGGCACAAAACCTGAGGTGAGACTATGATTAAACATGACACTTACATATTACTTGGGTGTACAACAGTGAAAACAGATATACCCTGGAATTTGTGATATGCATTTTGGATCTTTGAACTATTTTAAATTGTTCTTCAGTAATAGTAGTCATCTCAACATTCTCCATTACCAAGTAGAAAAAAAGCCTCTAAATTACCCAGCTCATTCAAAAGCTTCAATCTCTTGGTTTAGCAAAGCCATTTTTTTTTCTGACAGAAAACTTCTAATGTTACAAACAACAGAGGGTGGTGAGGGAGGCTGAAAAAATCTTGGGCACAACCCTCTCTTCTTTTCAGGAGCTTTTCTTTACAAAAGCAAGAAAGAGAACATACAAAATATTAACTGATTCAACCGATCTGGCCCACAACTGGTTCTCGCAACTTGTGTCTGGAAGGAGGTACCACAGCTTCCGCTGTATGGCTACCAGATTCAGGAACAGTTTGTATCCCACAACTGTGAGACTTATTAATATGGACACCAAGCATAATACCTGATACATTGAAGCCTCTTTTTTTCAAAACATCTATGTAAAAATGTCCATGTGTATACATGCCAGAAAAGGGAAGATGTGGATTCCTTCACTCACTGTAAACATTTTTTTTTTTATCTTTTTCTGAGAATGCTTGTCTATTAACTTCACTTGAATAATTCCAAAAAGAAACATGTTTTGCTAAAATAATTTCAGAGAATTATATAAATAACAGATAGAAATTATGTGTTCTTGGGTGAGCTGTTAATAACTGTTGAGATAAAATCCAAGATTTTTAAGTTACTCTTATCTTATGCTTCTAATGAAGGTACGAGCTTAGTATGTATAAAATCTTTACAAGTGTGGCTGTCCAGCCAATTGTAATTTTCCAAACTATATCTGCTGATGAAATAGCCTGCAGAACTTATTTTGTTAGCTGAGAGAAATTGATAATAGATCACCCTTCTTAAATTCTAACATTTTCTGAGTATCAAAAGATATCAAACTTTCATTTGTGTAAGCAATAGGAAACAATTATTAATAAACTCTTAATTAATTTATTAGAAACGGTAAGCTTTTTAAACAACAGTAATACTTGGTTTGTAAGAAGTGTGAGAACAAGTTTTGACCTTTCACTTTGAATGTATATTTTTAAAATCCATATGAAGATGTTTGTATGTATTTGAGTATATGGTTCAAACAATGTTCTATTACTATTAAGAAATAAGGTTTCATGTACTGATTTCCAATATGACGTATAAGAAGCAATACTATGTTAATAAATACAAAGTTTAAATAAAAGTCAGTATTTGGAAACCCTATACCTCCTTCACCCCAGCCTGTGGTGTGCCAGAGAAAAGAAATTATCTTTTTTTTTTTTGGAGATACAAAAGGAAGATGAGTAGTAAATTATTAATTTTCTGTTTAATTTTGACAGGTGGGGGAATTATTAGAGCTTAGCCAATGAATAAGATTTTAGGTAGTATCATTTTGATTAAAGTAAGTCTGTCTTCAAATGTGAAGAAGAGTCAGTTCTGACTGTCTATTAGACTAGTAATTGAGTTTATAAGTTGTTGGTAATTAGATGTGATTTTTTATAATTAGATTCAATAATGATACCTAGATATTTAATATGTGTGCCCTCCCAGTTTATGTCTCTTTTTGATCTAAGTTTCATAGAAACATTTTTATTCACTAGAAGTGCCCGAGTTTTTCTGTGATTGAATTTTAGACCAGAGATGTTTGCAAAGAAGTCCCAATTATGTAATAGGTGACCTACTGAATTTTCAATATTATTAGAAGTTATTAGCAGGTCATCAGCAAGCAGTTGTATCTTGCAAGATAATTTGTCTGACACCTTATATCCTTTAACACTGTCATTATTTCTAACATAATTTGCAAGATGTTCAATAGTCAGGGCAAAGAGTACTGAGGAGAGGGGGAGCACCCCTATTTAGTACCACTTAATATTTTGAATGGGCTAGATAGATATGATCCAGTCTTTACATAGGCTATTGACTTTTCATATAGTTTTTTTAATTAATCCTATAAAGTTTGGGGAGAAATTGTATTTTTGCAGAGCTTTAAAAAGATATGGTTAATTTAGGCAGTCAAAACCTTTATCTATATAAAGGCTTAAAATAGAAAGCTCATTTTTTTCTTGTTTAATTGTGGAATTTTACAAACTCTTACCTGATGACATCTTGAAAATCTTATTCAATGCATTCCAAGAAGTTAAAACTACAGCAAACATCCCTCCCTCATGGAAATGTTCTATCATCTCTCCCATCTTAAAAACAAATAAAGAGCCCAACCTTTGCACATCATACAGGCCAATTTCTTTGATTAATATTGATTACAAGATATTCATGTCTATCTTAGCAGACAAATTAAATAATATTCTTTCAGTATTAATTCATGAAAACCAAACCAGGTTTATCAAAAACAGAAAGGTACAAGACAATGACTTGAAATTGCTTCTTGTTCAACTGTCAGCAAAACCCTGCATCATACCATGATAAACTATAGTACTTTTCTAGATCTTTCTCTTTATACAACCTATCTATTCAGCTTGAAGTCCTTATATATTAAGCCTAATATCATTCGACTAGGTGACTTCAGCTACTCCTCCATAAACTCGGAGATGTACTTGCACACAAATAAGTGTGCCCAGAAATTTCTGGAGTTTGTTAATGTTAACTCACAGGATCAGTTAGTCTGCAGCTCTATGATAGCAGGTACCATCCTTGACTTTCTTCCCACCAGCTGTAACTTCTTCCTGGCCAAATCTGATCACAAATTAATCACATTCACCTTAAGACTGAAGCCTGCATCAGCCCCAAATACTAATACAGTATTCAGAGATTATGTGAAGGCTAATCTACTAAAACTGAGTGATGATCTGGGTAAATTCAAAAGTCCGTCCCATCTAGATGACCTCAAAACTTATACAAGAATCTTTCACTGCAAAGTTTTATAAATATATGAATAGTTGCATAAATGCAATGGTGCCCTTATAAATGAATGCAATGCTAAATTCAAAAATAAACCCCTTTGGCGGAGCCCTAAAAATTAATAGTTTCTTGGACAAAATCAAATTAAAAAAAACTCATTGCATGCAAAAAAAAATTTGAATCCCAAGGTGTCAAAATATTCTACACCCTGTTCAAATCAAGCAATGTCAGTTATGAGGTAAAAATAACCATCCTGGCAATGGATAACCAAAAAGCCTTCTTTAACAATGTTAGAAACCTTAGAAACAATGCCCAGTACTGTTCAAAACTAATAGTAAATTATCCACTTACTCAGATCCAGAGAACACATCAAATCTACTGGGTAATACACTTAATGCAAGCAGCACCTCCCCCCTCCAACCACATACATGGAACTACTACCCCCTCTCCTCAAATCTCCCAAGATCATGTAATTAAGGCACTATCAAAGGGAGGAACACCACTTTTCTGGAGAGGGACAACATACCAGGCTGACTAATGGTTAGCCTGAAAAATGACCTGTCAGACCTTCTGGATAAGCTATTCAGTCTCAGTTTCAGTCTCAGAACAAGCTGTGTGTTAGACAAATGGAAGACCACTACAGTTATCACCTTGCATAAAGGTGACCTATATTAGACCTAGCTAATTATAGACCCATAAGCCTTACCAGTGTCTTTTGTAAATCTATGGAAAGGATTGTTATGGAATTAATAAATAGTGATATGTGGAATTTCAGACTCTTGAACCAAGTCAGTTTGGATTCAACAAAGGCAGATCTTGCCTATTTAAACTGACAGAGGTCTTTAAAAAAGTGATTAATGCAATGGTTGAAAGCAAACTTGTTCACACTGCTCATCTAGACATCACAAAAGCATTCAATGCCATTTCACACTCAGGTAGGATAAATAAACTCTCACAGCTAAATGTAAATCTCTATTAATGCATTGGTAAGCAAACTGGCTGAAAATGGAAACATGGAAATAAGGATGGGCAGCTTCATCTCCTCCGAAAGTCTGGTAAGATTGGATAGCTGTGGGTTCTACATATACACAGAAGGTGCTTGGATTTATTTTTCCCAGCACTGACATTGTTACGCAGAATGAACGTTTGGCTGCTACAATCATGAGGTATTGTCCTTTGGCTGACATGTCAAATCAAGGTCCCATCTGCCTGAATAGCTGGCGGCCAAGGTGGATGTAAAGGTCCCATGATGCTAATTAAAAATCATAGGGGAATTTACCATCATCCTGGACAAATTTTCTGTATTCATTTTGAATGCTACCTCAAATCTACCCTGCAAATAGACAATATTTAGTGGCATTAATCGAGTCAACAAAATGTAATTTATTAAGTTTTTTATTGGGGTAGTACATTGATCACAACAGACCATTTGCAGGTGCTTCCTGGCTGAAAATATTCATAAAAAAATGAAAACATGTACACATTCTCAAAAAATTAAAGCATCTACATGTATGGAGTTAACAAATAAACACTTTGGGCTGTCATTCTTGCTGTGTTTGCTTGTTCCACACCTATTTGCAAGGAGCCATTTCAGTCTAAGTCTCACATATCTGACAGTCTGTGCAGATGACTAATGTACTGCACTGGTAATGAGCTGCTTTTTTTGTCCATGGTACAAGGTTTGATTCCGTCCACATTCATCTGCCTACCTTGTGACTCTGAGCAAGTCTTATAACCATACAGTGGTCCCCAGTTGCTCCTGAAAGAGGGCACTTTATCTACCAGACTTAGCAGGTCAACAAATAGGTAAAATTTCAGTGCTTTTCTTTCATGCTTGCCAATTTCAGAGGACTGCATTACATGGCACATTTCCATGTAATATTGCCTGTGCCTATCATATTTGCTAGATGGTCATTTAATTTTCTAGATGATTTATTAATTTTTAAAACTGCTCTGATGACATCTTATTGCTACTCCATACTGCATTTTTTCATAGTGTCATCTGCTTATCATATTGCTGTGGTGTACTGCCATGCCATGCATTGTTGTCTGTCACTCTGCTATGCCTTTGAATGTCATTACTTGGTGCTCTATTGGCAATGGTGAAAAGTGATTTATATAGCAATAACCCACGCCTGGGTGTGGGTAATGCTGGATTTACCCACGGTTGTCGTGGTTTGGTCCCGAAGCCCGAGGGACCAAACAAAGACAACCGTGGGTAAATCCAGCATTACCCACACCCAGAAGTGGGTTATTATTATCTAATGACATTATTTAAGAAAAGAAATAATTACTTTTCTTAAATAATGGCATTGTATAATGCCTCTTTGCTGCCCTTCCGCAGCTGTCTGGTGTTCTGCGGCAGTTCTGATGTACTGCGCATGCCTACGCAGTACATCAGAGCTGTGGGCAAAAGCAACGGAGAACGCAAGATCTCCGTTGCTTTTCTCGCTATGTTAAATGGGTTTAACATAGCGAGACAGGTTAAAATAAGCAACGGAGATCTCCGTTGCTTATTTTAAAGCTGTCTCGCTATGTTAAACTCATTTAACATAGCGAGACAGGTTAAAAAAAAAGCGATCTCCGTTGCTTTTTACACACTGTGTCGCTATGTTAAAGGAGTTTAACATAGCGAGACAGCTTTAAAAAAAGCAACGGAGATCTGCGTTGCTTTTTTTAAACCTGTGTCGCTATGTTAAACTCTTTTAACATAGCGAGACAGTGTTTTATACTAACGGAAAAAGTCCGGGCGACCGGACCTTTTTCCGTTAGTATATTGAGGGATTTACAACGGGCACGCTGGTTGGGCTGGCCAATCAGCGTGCACGTTTTAGAGGAGGCATTGTATAATAGCTGATAACCCACTGCACCTTTCTAGATTTTCAAGAATTGCACTACATTTCTTTAAGTGGTAAATTAATTCACACACATTCACACACACACTTAAACTGACAAATATGTTTCATCACCAGCTATTGTCCTTCTCCCCTTCCCTTTTTTTTTTTTTTTTTTGAAGAAACAGAATGACCAAACTCTAGTAAAGTTAAAGAAGAAAGTTAAAATAAAGAGAGGTTTGGAAATATATTTCCTTTTCATACATACTGATAAGTATTCTAACTGAATCTACAAACACTTGCACTACATACATGGCCACATTCTAGAGAAATGTCATCAACTTTAAATTATTCACTAAAGTTTTTTAGCTTTTAAGTGCATTGCATGCTGTGTCAAGTGAGGAATGTATTCATCAGGAAACAGTCTGCAAAAAAAATATATATATATTTTCTTGTATTATCAGTCTGTTGCAAATATGAAGTCATGGCAGAGTACGGGAAATATGTGACCAGTATGAGTTGCACAACAGTGGTTTATTTGCAAACACCTTTAAATTAAAAGAAATGTGCTGACTAGTGCCATTACACATTATCCAAAGGCACTGAGGTTACTGGAACAGAGTGAATCACAATAAATGTTTAACACGGTCTGTCCTATTGGATTTATCACTCACTTAATTAGATTTATTCCATCTGCTGTTTAATAATGAGAAATGAAGGCCAAACCAAAACTATTCATGTTTTTCTTAATTGTAGATTTTTATCAAGTAGATTGGACTTTAGGTCACAGCTTGCAATTTCTAAAAGCATTTTTACTGGTTTATTTCATTTCAGAAGCTGTCTATGGGAATGGAATGTAGTCATGTCAACACTAACATGTACACAACATGAAGATAATACCCCCTTGCTTAGTTACAGTGAAACAGTTTAAAAGTAGATTTATTTTTGTAAAATCTAATAAAATAAGTAATTCATGTACACTGTGCCTAACAACCATAGTTCTACAGGCAGAAGTTATTTCTCAAGGGATACACAGGCATTTCTGATAAATTGTGATTCAGGCATTCCTATTTAGAACCCTCTGAATGTTTTTTTTTTATTACAAACTTCATTTTTATTCCTGTGCACAGCATACCCATATGAGTACAGTCTTAATTTTTACTCCAGTGTGTAACATGTAAATTGTTTCATTTTTGCAACATGATCAAGGAAGTTAATTTTCTCATTTAATTCCATCTGTCTTATACTCCATATCCTTAAGTTGATAAAGCACATATGTATATAAATTATTAAACTGCTTACTTTAAAACAGGGTATCCTTTTTCCTGAATAAGAAAAACATATGATTAATAGATATCCCTGTAAGGTGAATAATCAAACTGAATACAAAATTATATCAAATGTGTGTGCAGGATTTAAGAGCTAATGCAGATTCAGTATGTATCAAACCAAACTGTGCAAAGATTTTCTTTTCAAGCTGCAGGCCTAAGTAGAATAAAAAACATTTTCATCAGACCACGTACAGGAAAGACTTATTAATTGAATGAGTCTGAATATCAAAGCATATAAGGCAAAAATAATGTCTATCTTAAAACTGGCTAACGCCTTTATTTTGGCATTGTGGTTTCAGTAAAAAACTTTATTGTCAATGCATTGCTAACAGCACTGCATAACATTTCTGCTGTACCACATCCAAGAACCAATGACACCTTTTCCAAAAAATCTGTTTAATTCCACAGCGAATTCTGATTATAAATGCACAATAAAAAACTGAATCAATCTATCTCTCTTAGCGCCTCGGCCGCATCAGCCTTTACAGAGTAAAATGCCAACTCACAATATGCTCTTTTATATTATGCTTCTATACAATTAATCATTTATCTAATTAAAATATTTAAAGTTACATCTGCACTTAAACAAAACTAAATCATCAGAGTTCAAATGAAACTCTGCCAATGACACTCCTTATTCAGCCCGTTCGGCTGCAAAGTATTGTATTTCATTATAAAAATTGATTCCTTCTTTCTTAACAGATATTTCAATAAATCTTCACCTGAAAAATGTACAGTAATGTGTTCCAAAATTGTTACCGCTAAATTGTCCGTTTCACCTTTATGTGCTGAATTGAAATGATCTGCTACTGGGCTGTTGTTTTTTTTTTATTTCTTATATCCCTAACATGCTCTTTTATTCTCTCACTTAAACTCCTCTTGCTCTCACCTATATAGAAACAATTGCATGAACATTTTATTGCATAAATTAGGCCTTTTGTTGTACAAGTAAAACAATCTTGTGTTTAAAAATTTTTTCCATTAATATGATGGAATATAGGTACTACATATTTGCAAATGGAACATCTGCCACAAGGACTAGTACCTAATCTTTTTATATTGACTTTCATCAATTCTTTTGGTCTACAATATCTGCTATGCACTATGAAATCTTTAATATTTCGTCCTCTCTGATAAGATGTTCTCAATTCTATTTCAGATAAACTAGACACTTGTCTCCTAATTATTTTCCAATATTCTCTTAACACTTTACTAAATCTATCAGAAAAGACCGTATATTTAGAAACAAAAAAACTGTTGTTCTCCTTAATTTGTTTCTTATTTCTAATATTACCTTTATTATTTATCTCTCTCTTAATATTATAGTTTTCATAAATTTTCATATAACTATTCACTATTGTTTGTTCATCATAACTCCTATTTAAAAACATTCTCATGGCTTTTATTGCCTCAAATTTAGAACTATTTTCATCACTGCACAGTTTATTAATTCTTAGTAGTTCTCCGTATGGAATAGAAGCCAGAGTATGTGGAGGGTGACAGCTGGTCGCTTGTAACATTAAATTCTGTTGATCAAATTTTCTATGTATTTTGGTATTCATTTTCTCATTATAAATACCTTCAATAGTAATGTCTAGAAAATTAACTTTCAAGCCAACCTGCGCATAATCATATTTAATTACAAATCTATTTTTATTAATATATTTCAAGAACTCATCTACCTCTTCCCTACCATCATAACATATAAAAATAAGGTCATCTATAAACCTATAATAATTTTTTACATGTTTTTGAAAAAATGTACTTCTGTATATATGAGTACTTTCCATATACCCCATAAACATATTGGCGTACATGGGGGCAAATGCTGCCCCCATGGCTGTACCCTGCTTTTGCTGATAAAGATTTCCTTCAAATTCAGATATGTTATTATTTAAACAAAAATGAACTAATTCCTTAATAAACTGTGTTCTCGGATAATCTTCTAAAAAAAAATCGTATAGCTTCCAGTCCATACCTGTGCTGTATGTTCGTATACAGACTGGTAACATCTACTACTATAAAATACATATTTTCTAGCCATGTAATATTCTTTACCTTATCTAAGAAGTCAAAACAATCTTTAATGTTATGATGGAAGTTTAATTACTTCCTTCAACACTTCATGCAAAAGACATCCTAAATTGTGTGTAAAATACCCCATAGCCGAAAATATAGGGCGTCCTGGAGGTTGTCGTAAATTCTTATGAATTTTTGGCACACAAAAGAATTTTGCAACTGTGTTCTCTTTGTTGATAAGTTTCTTAGTTACTTCCGAGGGTAAAAAATAATGTAATCTTACTCCTTTGTCAATTAATACCTGAAACTCTTTTTGAGCCTGATCCAAAATAATAGTGCTTACTTTCTTATAAACTTCTTCATTATTCAAGTGTTGCATACACATTTCATAATACAGAGCAGAGTTCATAACAACTAATTTTCTCCCTTTATCTGAGGGTTTAAAAACAATATTATCATTCCTACCAACTTGTTTCAATTTGTAGCATTCATTTTTTGACAAATTATAACATATTTCAGTGTTATTAAATTCATGAAGTTCTTTTTGAATTACCAGATTCATAGCATTGTTAAACCTTTGAATATTAACATTTTTAAATGGTGGCATAAAAGTACTTTTAGTTGATATTATACTAGTGTCAAACAGAACATATGCATTATTTTCTACATCCGAATCACATGAATAAAAACTATTGTCACTAAATGAGTCAGTATTTTCACTAATCAAATTCTTATTATGTAACTCATTATTAAAAAAATATTCTTTCAAATGCATCTTTCGAATTAATCTAAAAAGTTCCACTTTCATTTCATGCATTCTTGGGAAAGCAGTAGGAACAAATTCAAACCCTTTTTGTAAAGCAGACATTTCATCATTATCAGATTCATAATTAGATAAGTTAACTACATAAGAGTCCAACACATCGTATTCATCCTGCAAATTCACAACTTCATGCAGTCAACTACTTTGCTTGTATGGACCCTGCCCTTGTTCCCTCTGGTTGCCATGTCCCTGCCATATTCATTTTCTTGCACTGTATTCTGTTGTACCTGGTTCATGAAAATTGGAGTGAAAAGATTCCGTGTTACCAGATCTGGGCAGGGGAGGATATTCTTGATCAACATACTCTTCTTCTTTCATCGAAGATGCTCCACTTTCTACAGAATATGCACTACGATTCTGTTGTGGCCTCTGAGTTCTTTTATTCTGAAAACTCACTTTATGCTGTTTTGTTGATGAATTGGACAACAAAATAAAAGCCTTTTTCTTCTCATAATCACGTAAGTCCCTTTGTAACTTATTTTCTTTCTATGCAATAGTTCCTTCTCATAAGAAGCAAGGAGATCATTGATACTCACCAAAAAAGTCTCCAAAGCCGAATCAGATGTGGTCTTGACCACTTCCTCACGCATTCTCTTTGTCTCTTCCAATATCTTATTTCTCTTATAGGTATCTCTGTCTATAAGAATGGAAAGCCATTCCATGCTGCACCAATATGCTTAATAGATATCCCTGTAAGGTGAATAATCAAAGCGAATACAATATTATATCAAATGTGTGTGCAGGATTTAAGAGCTAATGCAGATTCAGTATGTATCAAACCAAACTGTGCAAAGATTTTCTTTTCGAGCTACAGGCCTCAGAAGAATAAAAAACATGTTCATCAGACCACGTACAGGAAAGACTTATTAATTGAATGAGTCTGAATATCAAAGCATATAAGGCAAAAATAATGTCTATCTTAAAACTGGCTAATGCCTTTATTTTGGCATTGTGGTTTCAGTAACAAACTTTATTGTCAATGCATTGCTAACAGCATTGTATAACAGTCTGGTCCAAATCTCTGTCTTTTTAGAACAGATATAGTCTCCATGTTTAAGAGAAAAAATACATGGTTTAACTTTTTATAGCTACACTAGGCAGATCTTATATATACAAGATGGTGCCTGCTGGCCTGATACTTTATATACCTGCAGACAACACGATTTTAGATAGGTGGTTATATTATTGGAAACACTGCATTTTGGGCATTCTCATCAGCTTATGTACGATTCATTAACATTCTCCAAATGGTCTTAATTTATCTCATGTTTTAAAATGCTGATTGATTGTGCATCTTTTAACAAAAACTCATACTATTGTGAAGAAATAGTTTCAACTTGAGTTATAGCTGACTACAATTATTTTCCTATATGGCTTGCTTTAGGGAGATAGATAGACAGATAGATAGATAGATAGATAGATAGATAGATAGATAGATAGATAGATAGATAGATAGATAGATACATAGAAAGAACAATCTCATCACTCTTGCAAATAATTTTGTCCCAAGACGACTTTGAGATTCAAATATTTCTTACTAGTGGTTAGAAAATATGTTGTTGAAGTCACGGCTTAAGTTACATAAGGCCTTTGTTTTTTTTTTTTGCAGTGTTTGTCTGGTTACTGGCTATGAAGGTCTGTTAAGAGAGTTTCTTTGAGGACTTCACTAATCCAAGAATCCTTATTACTGGGACGCTTTAGGCACCTTTAACAAGTAATAGTTAAAACATCACTGTCAGGTGGTCTTTTGGACAAAAACCTGGGCACTCCGGTTTAAAAGATTGTCTTGCCTAGTCTTCTGGATGTTGATCAGTGAAGTTTGAGTTCTTATAGAAATTATGAGGGCTGTAATTGTGATCCTTTCTAAAAAGAGATGTATACTTATCCTTGGAAGAGGTACATGAAAAGTGAAGTAAAGAAATCCATAGGGATCCTCAAAACAGGGAAACTAAAAGTAAAGCAGGGAAATATATACTGATCCATGGAAAAGGGAAACAAAGTGATGCAGGGAAATATATATATATATATATATATATATATATATATATATATATATATATATATATATATATATATACTAAGTACAAGACAGTAGTATCTCAGGATATTTCCCTACTCTAAAGTACAGGGACTGTGGGTGCCAGGAAATAAGAGCAGTGGTAGTACTTTAATTATATGTGCTGAAGTTTGAGCCTGGTATCCACAATGCCCAATGGACCAACCGACTCATAGCTAATGCTTTAAAATAATATTGCTTGACTAGCAAATTGAGGACAAAACCATAATTTCTAATGGGGGAAATGTCTTCTTCTGGTATAAGCTAGCGGCAGAGTAATTGTGTTCAAATGACACCCTCAAGCACATGCAATATGCTCCCACCATCAGAACTGTAGATTGCAAAAGTATATATTACTTGTTATTCCTGTTATTCTAATATTCTCATCCTCAGGAAAGAAATAAAAACAACAACATCTCCACACAATCTATCAAAACAGATGATTGATACAGCATCATCCATCTTTCACTAAGTCTTGGCGAGTACCATCATGAGGTGGACCCTGTTTTTTATGTAGCACATATCATGGAGAGAAGTAGATTAAAAAATAAAAAGGGCAGCTTGTTGCACAAGTTCTAGGATAAAAAGTTCCCAGTCCTGGTCTGTGTACTGGTGTCAGGACTGGAAAAATTCACTGTGCAAAATCCTCATTACACAGAAACATTCCTACAAAGTGGTAAGGGCAGGCTCAGGGGAGAATGGCACCCCCTGTTGAAGGTGGAAATAGTAGTCCCCAAAAACTGACAGGCCAAAAAAGAGCCTTAGAGATGACAGAGTGGATTATTGAGGATAAGGTAGAAATTATGTATTATTATTATTTTGCAAGAAGTGCAGAATTTCTAGTTATAATATATTCAAAAAGATTAAAAGAGAAATTAGAGGAAAGCAAAATACTTCCACAAGAAAAAATGTCAAAAGCTTCAAATGCAAATTTGTGTTTATTAATACAATAGATCCATGAAAAACATCATATAGACCAAGAATCTTTGGGCTGTTTGGAAAAAGAAGCAACAGTGGAAGTGCAGAAGTATAAAGAAAAAAAACATATGGTGTAATATTTATGCAAAGTAGAAAGCCAAACTAATCAATACAAAAAAGCAGCTCCAATGATACTTGAAGAGAAATATGTAGAACAGACCATGTGTATGCAACTTCAAGAAGCATTTCCAGGTGTAGGCTCTTGCATATTAATAGTAAGCACGTGCAGGCAGCAGTGCCATATTTAGAGAGCAGCCAGAGGGTTAACATGTATGAATGTGGTAGTCAGTCCGTTTATAAGTTTATTTAAGTTTAAGTTACAAAGCCTCATTCCTGATGTGTGTGTGTGTGTGTGTGTGTGTGTGTGTGTGTGTGTGTGTGTGTGTGTGTGTGTGTGTGTGTGTGTGTGTGTGTGTGTGTGCGTGTATGAGATAAAGCTACTTGAACTGAACCCACATCTGTTTGTCTGTTTTATCCTGACCCGATGAACGACATGGTGTCTACTCCTTAAAGCCAGGTGGTGTTGAGTTGAAGGTGAAGGCAGATTGAGCTGGTTGAGTGATATAGAACTCAAACAATCAAAAATAGCCAGAAATAAGCTCAAGGTAACCAAAACTTGCACAGGTGATATATTTAGCAAAGAAAATGAAATGGACCATTTGTAAGGTACAAAATGCATTATTAATTAAATGACTAGCACAAAACGCATCATTAATCAAATGAAAGGCACAAAACACATTACTAATTAAATGCAATGTTCGAAACCATGATATTTGATAAAACTATCAGAAATATTCATATGAGGCTCAGAATTGCCTCTGATTTGCATAACGAACATGTTTAAAGTAAAACCAGCACAAGAAAAGTATAATGAGCATTATAAGAGCTTAAATGGGCATAACAAGTACAGTAAAAGGGTAAAATAAGCTTAAAGAGCAAGGGGTCTGCATGTTTTCTATTATTTATTTATTTATTTTACATTTGTTGACCGGGCTAGTTTAACTGGATATATGTCCATTTTCAGTAGTGGCCCTGAGAGAAAATCCACATAAAACAAACAGCACATTAACAATTCAGTTTCAAAACATTAAACTTCAATTAAAGATACTACTCATACAAAACATGTGCTACAAGGTAAATAAGCATATGTGATATAAGAAAGTAGAACAAAATAAGACACCCTTTATTTTTTTTTTCCAATCACTGTGGGAAGGAAGTATTCAGAAGGATGAGGAGATTCCAGAACAAAGTTTAAAGTAAGGAGCAGCAGGAGCGACTAGTTTAAAGAGAACAGAGTTGGGATAAAATTAGTTGAGGGGTAGTAACTTAGAGTGACAGGGGAGAGTTCAGTATGTCTATCTTGGGTAGAATAAGTCCAACATAGAGGTAGTGGACTTTAAAGTGAAAACTGAGTAGAGTTGGAATAGCAAAGGAAGAAATAGATGATAATGATAACAGGAATAGCAAAGGAAGAAATAGATGATAATGATAACAGGAATAGCAAAGGAAGAAATAGATGATAATGATAACAGGATGAAAAAAATCTTAGTCTGGGTTAGTACAGGGACAGAGCCAGTGGCTAGTAAGATATAATTTAAGTTTCTTTTTGAAAAGTGTAGTAGAGGAGAGAGAGGTAAGTTCAAAAGGAAGTAGGTTCCAGCTTTTACCCACTGCATTAGAGAAGAGGGAATCAAGTGCTTTATTGTAGGGTTTATGTATAGATACCAGTAGTTTGTTGGCTGAGCGTACATTTGTAAGATTGTTATATGGGCTGATAAGATTTGTGAGAATTGGTGTTTTACCTGGATAATAAAGGGTTTTATGGGTAATAATCAGTCGTTGAAATAAAATCTGATTGTGCAGTTCAGGCCAACCCAGTTGATTCAGATTTTGGCAGTGGTGGGTTCTAAAGGGGGAGCCGGTATCAAATCTGGCTATACTATTTTAGGAGATTGCAAGCTTGTTGAGGTTAGTTTTAGATAGATTAGTGTATATAGGAGAGGCCTAAAAGAGAGTAGAGATAAGGTGGGTGTGGGCAATAGTAGTTCTGGCTGTGGGAGTAAGGAAGGGTTTAGTTTTGTAGAGGGAGCCTAGTTTACGGTTAACTGATTTTATTGTGGAGTTGATATGAGTATCATAGTTAAGGCTGTGGTCAATAGTAACTCCTAAGAGTTTGGTAAAAGTGTCAGGAGATATGACTGTGCCATTTTTGGATTTGATAGAGAAGTGAAATGGGGTAGATTTTTGTGTAGGAGTAAATATTAGTAGTTTAGTCTTTTTTGGGTTGAGGAGGAAACCGTGTTGTAAAAAAACATTCTTCTACAAGCTCAAAGACATTTTGGGTAAGGGACTGCAGTTCAGAAGGCCCTGTAGCTGAGGATATTAATGTGGAGTCATCAGTGTGTTGTATAGTTACAGCTTGAGGGATACTAATAGATAGATTGTTTATGAAGATGGAGAATAGAAGAGGGCCTAAAATAGATCCTTGGGGTACACCAAGGGTGACAGGAAGAGGGGAAGATAGAATGTTTTCCCAAAGCACTGCTTGTTGCCTGTTATCTAAGTAGGACTTGAGACACTGTAGTGCTTGAGTATCCAGTGAGAAGGGATTGAGAAGATTCAAGAGTAGTTGATGGTTAACCATGTCATATACTTTTGAAAGATCAATAAAGATAGCAGAGGACAGGGTGTAGTTGTTACGGTTTTTGTTAATGTGGTCAGAAAATGTCAGGAGGGCAGTAGTGGTGCTATAGAAGGGTCAAAAGCCAAGCTGAGAGCTGACTAATAGGCCATTTAGGAGAAGGTGGTCTAGTAGTTGATGGTGGACGCATTTTTCCATGATTTTAGCTATGGGCGAGAGTAGGGCAATAGGACAAAAGTTGGAAAGTTCTGTTGAGTTGCCACCCTTGTGTAGGGGGATAATGTGTGAGACTTTCCAGATAGATGGGATGGTACCTTCTTTAATGTTTCTGTTTATTAGGATAGAGACAGGATAAGCAATAACTTTGCCTACTATTTGAAGATACCTAGCAGGTATGAGGTCAGCTGAAGGGGTAGAGGGTTTGACTTTCTGAAGGAGAGTACAGATAAGGGATGTAGGGATAGGCTAGAGTTGGAAAGTGGTTGGAGAGGTATAGGAAGATGGGGATGAAGTAGAGGATACTGGAGGTAGTGAGTTACCAAGTGACTGGATAGCTTCAGTAAAGAAGTTATTAAAAGAGTCAGCAATATGTTTGGGAGTGTCTTGTGTAATTCTGGATGGGGTTGGTGTCTTAGAGCAGCCTGGATGAAGGAGTCTATTAATTCCTGACCAAAATTTCTGAAGGTTTTGTTGGTTGGCTTGTTGAAGTTGAAAGAAGAAGTTTTTTTTTTTTTGTACAATAGTATAGAAGTTTTAGTAGAGTTTCTGAGCTATTAAAATATTAAGCACTCAGATGGGTCTTTGGAAGATCGCCATTTGGCCCAAAGTTTGTTTTTTAGCAAATTTTTTTGTTTAGTTTCCTTTGTAAGCCATGGTGCAGTTTTGGTGCTATTCCTAAGGGTATAAGAAGGGGCATAGTAGTCTAGGATTTCAAGGAACTTAGAAATGAAGTATGACACTGCTTCCTCTAGTTGGAGGTGTTTTAAGGGTGACCAGTTGCAAACTCTCAGTTAATTTTGGAAGTGTTCAGGGTTAAAATGTTTATTGGAGAGAGTAGTTCTGAAGGTTATAGGGCTTGGTGTGTAGGTCTTTTGTCGAATTAAATAGGTTAGTGAGTGATCACTAATGTCATCAAGGAGGATGCCTGCCATGTAGGCTGGAGACTGAGTATTTATAAGGATCCAATCTAGGGTGGATTCTTTGTTGGTAGGTTTATGGATTCTAGTCGGTAAGGTGATAGTTTGAGAGAAGCCATGTAGGTTTATGTGGTTAGTAGGGTTATCAGAATTTCAGGTATTCCAGTCGATATTAAAGTCGCCTAGCACAATGGTTTCTTGAGTAAAGTTAGTGGACAGCCATCTTAGGATATTTTCAATGGAGTTGATGTTACTACCTGGAGGAAGATATGAGCATAAAATGTAGATGGACTTACAAGTGTTTAGTTGTAGCTTAGCAAAAAGAGTTTCAGAATTGGTACCAGATGGAGGGTATGTATCAAGTAGTGTACGTTGGAGCCCTGCTTTGAATATTAAGGCTACGCCCCCTCCCTTCTTGTGAAGGCAATCCCCTCTTAAAATACTATATCCTGAAGGGGTGATTTCATAGTCTGGGGTAGATGGTTTTAACAATGTCTCAGTTAAACATAGAATGTCAAAGTTATGTACATCCAGTAGGGCATGCAGGTGAGTTACTTTATTATTAATACTATGAATGTTTAAGTGGGCTAAGAAGAGGGAGTTAGGAGGCCTTGTAGGGGTATGAGAGGGAGAGGGTTTGGTTGGGAAGGTGGGGCTGTTATTGATAGGGCCAGGGTTGGGATGAATGTCACCATCTAGTAGGAGGTGAAGGTGTAGTCTATATGTGTGAATGAGAGAAAGATTTAGTATGCTAAGTGCTCTCCTAATATGGTAGTGTTGATAGGTAATATGGGTGACTCTATGATACCGTGGGAGGAAATATTTGGTAGTAGATGTTATGTTTAAGTTTTTCAGGGTGGATGGTAGAGCAGGAAGGTATGTTTGTTTAGTCGGCTGGTGGAAGTTAGAGTAATGAAGATGTTCATAGGCAGTTAAGATGTAGGGAAGGAGAAGGAAAGGAAGAATTGAGAAAAGAAGTAGGGATCTGAGATAAGGTGATATGGGTGAAGTAGGCATAATGCTGAAGAAGTTGGGAGTGGAGAGTAGGAAGGTGAGGTTATTTAATGTAGTAGGAGGAGTGATGTATACGATGGAAAAACCTTAATGTATTATGGGATGGGATTTGATGATGGTGGAAGTGGGAGTGGTTAGAGAGGTATAAGGGTAGATGTACTGGGGTGGGTGGAATGTGGGGGTAGGGTAGGGGTATTTTGGGCATAAACTACTATTTTGCATTGACTGAAGATATTCAAAGCATAACTAGAGTTGTTCGAAGTATTTGAGTGTGCAAAGTATTTGCAGAGTGTGAGTTTTATTATGGTGCAATTATTTTAAAGTGTTTTCTGTGTGTAAAGTACAGCTAAATTACAAAGTGCAGTCAAATTACAGCCATTTTGAAAAGTTTATTGTGCTATGTGCATTTATTCGCAGAGTGCCGACATTTCAAGGTGTTTCTTACACTGTACAGAGTTATTTCACAAAGTACAGTCATTTTGAAGAGTTTCTATGCTGTGTATAGTTCGTTTACAAAGTACAGTCATTTTGAAGTATTTCTTACACTGATAAGGGATGATTTCACAAAGTACAATGATTTCAAATTTTTCTTGTACTATGGAGATTTATTTGTCAGAGTGCAGTTATTTCAAAGAGTTTGTTGTGCTATTGTGCATAATTACAAATACTGGTATAAAGTTCTGGCATATTTATGTGTTCGTATGTTCATACATAATTCTAAGCACCTTCACTATTGTGGATTGATATGGCAGAGGCATTTTGCAGACCCAGTCTACATGTGTTTCATCATAACATACCAGAGAATTGGAGAATATTTGAGTATTTGAGCAGGACTATAATATTTTCATGCAAGGAGCTTTTTTCAGACAAAGATGCATGTCCAAGGGCATTCATTTTGCTGAACTTAGCTGGTTCAGAGGCCATGGAAAGAGAGCATTCATTTGTGTATGAATCAGCAGTATATGTAGGAGAGGGGGGAACCATCATATTGTTGTAATGGCCAAAACAAGGGAGGGCCCTGAGTGCTTGAAATGCAAATAAAGAGAAATGTGCAATTCCCAGACAAATGTTACATTAGAGAGGTGCTTATTTTATACAAGAGACCAAAAGCCAGGTGAAATTTTTGCATCTTACATCACTGACTTAAGAAATAAAGCTAAAACATGCAGATTTGATGATATGAAAGATAAGTTAATAAAGGACAGGCTTGTGTGTGGTGTTAATAATGCTGCAGTGAGAAAGCTTTTGCTTTGTGACATTGATTTAATGTTAAGCAAAGCCATAGAGATTTGTCAAATCCATGAACATTAGCTCACAGAAAAGCACACAAGTATGCTTGCAAATGAAAACAGCATGATTTCAGCAGCCTCTAGAGCAAACATAGACAGCATGCAGCATGTGGCAATCAGAAACAGGCCAAAGAACATGGCAGCTGCAACCCCTGTGGGTTTCCAAAGAAACCTTGTAACTTTCTAGCAAGTTCCAAGACTAACACAGTAAAACAGACATGCTCAGTGCAGTACAAGGGTGAGTCAGCAAAACCCAAGTCAAGTCTTATTGTTAACTGTCATAATCGTGGAGCCATAACTTGCCTTCCGATGATATAAAAACTATATATTGGAATTGACGGAGACAGAGTTGCCATTGAGAAGAAAACTCAATCATGGCAATAGAACAAAAGGGTAACAAAAAAAGTCATATGGAACAAAGGATCATTTGTTGTTAAATAAAATTATAATGGAAAATTGTAAAATGGGGAAGAATCTAAGCATGTCATGGATAGATAACAAAATAGTTGATAGTATTCTCCATTCAGGAATACAGGAGAGCTTACAAATGTATAAGATGCATCCTATATTGATCAATTACGTTACAGTAACAAAAAAACAGTGGCGAACCACTTTGTAGCTAAGCCATGATAAAGGAAAGCCATGATAAAGGACAAATTATTATTGCAGGGATAAACATTTGAAAGGGGACATTCCAGGGTGACTTTTTGTCCCCACTGTTCTTTTGTCTTGCACTTAACCCATTACATTTTCTACTTAACAGATTATGTCATAGTTACAATTTGGCTCCCAGAAAACAACAAAGTGTAAAGACTTCTCATTTTCTTTTTGTGAATGATGTAAAACCGTAGCTCAACAGATGAGGAGCTGAAAGTACAACTGCAAGGAGTCAAAACCTTTACAGATGATATAAGGATTTCATTTGGTCTTGATTAATGTGCAGAAGCAACATTTAACACAAGAAAGCTGCAGTACCAAGAAAACAGGATATGATATAAAGGAATGTGAGCAGGAGGGAATGTGTAAATATCTGGGAATTGATGAAGGATCGATAATTAAACATGAATGAATGTGAAAAAAATCAGTAAGGAATATTTTATAATGATAAAATTAATGCTGAAAACAGCTCTGACATCTACAACATAGTCCACGCTATAAACCAAATTGCTGTTCCTGTTCTAACTTACAATTTTGGGGTGACTGACTGGACCCAAAACGTATTGGATCAGTTGGACAGGAAAACAAGAAAAGTGTTTCATACATATCAAATGATTTATAAAATCAGTGCATACCAAGATTATATATTCCTAATGTTGAAGGAGGTATGGGCCTCCTCAAAATTGATTACATCTACAGATCTGTAGTCATAGGACCACATACATATCTACTGACTTACCTCACAGGACCACATACATATCTAGTGACGTCACCAGATCCAAACATAATGAAAGTTTTAGGACATGAGGAGCGAAAGTCTAAGGTGACTTCCCTGCTTAGTTTAGCAGAAACATATCAGTTCAAATGGGAATGGAAATCCAACCAATAGTAGATAAAAATCAGGCAGTAATTGAATGTGCTAACAAAAAAGAAAAAAGAATGAAAGAATATAAGTAGAAGGATCAGATGAGAAAGCCAGAAGTATAGAAAAGGCATAAATATAGTTGCAAGTAGAGAAAACTCCTGGAACAACCTCATGTTGATCAGGATCTGATGCAGGAATGGTTAAGGAGGTGTGAATTTAAACCAAAAGATGAAAGGTTAATATTGGCTGCCTACAATACTGGACTAGATACAAGTTGCTTTGCAAAGTCCATTGAACATGTGGGAGAAATAGAGAACTGCAGCAAATGTAAAACAGAATTGGAAACAGTTGCACATCTTGTTGCTGCTTACGATACACTAACAGCAGAAGGCCTGTATACTTAAAGGCATAGTAATGTGGCAAAACTGGTGCAATAGGAATTGTGCAAACATTAAAATACTGAAGTAGCTAAGAAGCATTAGAAACATGAGCAACAAGCATTACAGAAAATGTTGACATTACCAGCAATTCAAAATAGTCAATGTGAGAAAACCAGATGTAGTAGTCCATGAAAATGGCACTTTTCCGTTATCGGGGCAACAGTTCTAATGAGCGCTTGGAATCTTAGCACGCGCTCACAATGATCCCACAGTTGCTGCTGATGTTGGTACCACACATACATATTTTCCAGACTTATCGAGTGAACTTAAAGATTTAAACAGTAAAGGATAAAATGGCAGCAACACACAAACATACACACACACACACACACACACACACACACACACACACACACACACACACACACACACACACACACACACACACACACACACACACTTTGTTTTCCTGCCATAAATTTTCAGGACATGTGTCCTTTGCAACTGCAAGATACTCAACGATAGTTGCAAAGCTAAATCATTTTTATATCAAATGCAGATGGGTTTTGGACCTTGTTATTTGGACCACAAATTATGATTGATTAAATGCCCTCTGTTTTGCATTTATGGCTAAGTTCGATGGGTTTACAAAATACATGGATCTGCATGGAAGGAAACGTTGTAAACTGCACAGTGTCTCTGACATAAACACTATAGCAAGTACTTGGAACTACTTGAGTATGTTTAAATTACTGTTTTCACTGTAGCTCACATCGTTTTAATCTAGGCATACTGCTATTTGAGGTCTTCCATGCAAAGCTAAAAATATAGGGCTTTGCCTTGGGAATGAGACAGTCTTAGCTTAACTCTTCCAAACCCAGTTGTTGATGAGTGACAGACAGTAAAAACCCAGTTGAAAACTGATGGGCAGATGCCAAGGTCTGATCCAGCTTGGGCAACCTAATACATAGGATGCTCCCCAGCAGTAAATGATAATTGTGTTGAGCCCACCCCGCTCCACCTCGTTATTTACTTGCAGCAGGTTCTGTAGCTTTAAAATGCAAAGACACAAACTTGTTCACACACACACACTCATTGCATCCAAGTATCTGGGTGAACGTGCTTGCTTTTGCCTTCCTTCCTTGCTCTAATAATTAACAGAATATATTTCAGTTTCTTACTATTAAATAGGATTAGGGGCTCAACTTCTTTTCTGCACACAGTGTTATCCAATGTAAGTTACAAGAATGAGACATAGTGGATCAGAAGTTGCTTCCCAAACATGCATTTACTGTGAATTTAGTTGGTGCTCCATTCTGTAAAACTTTATCACCTGCACAGAAACACTATGTATTATTACAAAATGCACCCATGTTTCCTGGAAGAAAGATCTAAATGTTTTACAAGTACAGTTCTGCCCAGTATCATATTTCATGATGCTTTCTAGTAGCTTGGTGTACTACCCTGCCTATCATGCAGGAATTAACAGAAGGTAGCATGCCAAGGAGAGGACTGCTAATGACAGTGTGGGCGATCATCCACTCCAACCCACTCATGAAAGACATTACTGACTTTGGTATTTACAACTTTCCTAGTAGCATTCATCCGAGAATCCCCCAGCACATCAACATGTAAAAGAATGGGAAACACAACCTAGTGCTTGCCCTTAACTTTTGCCTTGAGGTGGAAAGTGTCTCAGCTGAGTACAAGTTGAGACTATTGGGAGGAAATGCACTGGTATGTTGCTGCTGAAGTAAACAGGATGCTTCTTGTGTCTGATGGTGTACTGTATTTCTTCATTTACCTTCTTTCTTAACATGTTTTCCATCCATATGTGTAACACAGTGCATTAAGAAATAAGCAAATCGATCTGGAAGAAAGATTCATGACCCAAACATGTAAATGTAACCTCTTTGCTGGCAGGCGCAATTGCATAACAATTGCTTCAGGGCTAACAGCTGTGCGATCATTGTGTGCGCATACTAGCATGTTAGAACTGTTGCCCCGATAACAGAAAAGTACCAAGAAAACAAAAGCAGCATCGATCAGTGAATTTGCTACATCCAGTGATTAGAGTGTCTTATGTACAGAGAGACACAAAGTCATAAAATACCAGGATTTGCAGACAGAAATGAGAGCCCTGTGGAAGAAGGTTCCAATAGTAGTACATAGCAGCAATGAGTCTCATTAAAAAGAATTTACAGTAATATTTACATATGGTACCGATACATGAAACTCCATATGAACTGCAGAAGGAGACAGTTCTGGGCACATTGTGGGTGCTGCAAAGAGCAGTTTTGGCAAACATCAAAGATTGAAACAATACTAATTTCATGAACTTTAACCATACTGTGACTTAGGAATGGGGTCTATTACCATCATGGTATTAGAAAAATAAAAGTATACAGACACATACTAAGAACTACTTACTCTCAGAAATTCTCCAAAAATAGTTAAAAATAAGCACTTTACTAATATTGTACCAAATACATGTTTGCACTGAAATAGTGCTGAAGGGAATGAAACTGGTAGTATTCAAGAGACACTTTGAAGAAACTGCTGCACTGTAACTTTAAAGCTGAAATACTGAAAGTTGTTAAAGATAACATGGGTACATTTTTCTAAATGCAGTATCGCTACACATCAGAGGAAACCGGTATTATTTGTGACACATTTCTTTTCATATAACTTAGGAACATACTTATCAGTTAAGTTCATCTCAGTGAGCTATTTTACATCACTTTGTGCAGGCAACATTTATAGTTGTAAAATGTATTCTGTTGTTTACATTAGAAAAGTGGCCCTTATTTAATTCATGCTATATTTTAAAGAAATGTTTTTGTTATAAAGTACAAGATGAAGGAATTAATGGCAAAAGCATAATCAAAGAATCACACACATTAATGCAGGCTAAAAATGCTAGTAAAATGTTTAAATTAAATGTTCAATGTAGTCATTATATGCCTTGTATCAAGTATTCAGCTTCATTATGGAGTCTGTTTTCTATACAAAGAAAGAGAGAGAGAATTAGTTTAGCACTGAATGCTCAACTTTCCATGATAACGTATCCTGTGGTTAGAATGCTCTAAGCTAAAGGTCAGAATTTTAGGAATTTATGTTATTAAGTATGAAAGTTCAATGAAGAATCATAACAGCTGCATTTTCCATTATTTGCCCCTTTATTTTCTGCTTGCCCATCACAGAGACCCCAATCATGATATGCCAGAAAAAGCACTTTTGCAGTTGGTTTTTGAAAATTGTATCCATAAGAAAATTTTAAGTCCAAAAGTCCTAAGTTTGTGGCAGCTACATACAGTCCTGGGTGCCACTTTCTGACATATAAAGGACACTATGTTTGCTCATATGACCTTGGAACTGGTTTGGCAATGTTTTATTACAGCTGCCCCTGTTACAGTTCATGGAATAACAAGTTCATGAAGCACCTCAACAGTTGCATCACATTAATCATTTTTTAAATTTTTTTATTTATTTAACATTTGTTGACTGGGAAAGTCCAACTAGGTTCCATAGATCCTGTTTTCAGTGGAGGCCTGGGGAGAAATACTCCAGAAGCATGTCTTTAGAATGTGGGAGGAAACTGGAGTACCCGGAGGAAACCCTCATGAATGCAGGAAAAAACATGCAAATTCTGCACAGAAGGCACCCCAACCGAGAATCGAACTGGAGAACCTATTGCTGTGAGGCGACAGCATTAACCACTGCACCACTGTGCCACCCATGCCCACACTGATACAGAATTAGCATATACTGTTTGATCATTAATTTTAAACTGTTACTATTGCAAAAGAAATTGAAGATGTTATTTTGCTATAGTTGCCCCAACAAACAAATACTGTAACACAAGTTTCTGTTACATTTCACAACAACCATGATAGCAAACTGTGTTTTCCATTAGTTCTGTTTGTACAGGAGGTAGGGCTCCCTTACTTCCCAACTAGTTCTAAATAGAAGGAGATTAAGGATGGGTGTAGCCCCATTTTCAAATGCCCTTAACAAGAAATACAGTGTCCCATCAAGGAGTGAAGATATGCAGCCATGAGCATGAACATTTCATGCTAAAAGTCATGCAACTGGCATGACAATTCATTTGTACAAATATTTTTGTTGGAGGCCAGGTGCTGTAAAATGATGTCTTCTGTTCTACAGCAAGCATGTCCAGCAGTACTGGGAATTTTAGTCTGCTCCTATATACAGTACCTGTCATGTCATCATCTGCTCTAGAAGGAATGATGTATGTCTGCTGAGGCTGTCAGATATACACACTGAAAATCGTGAGAAATGGAATTCTGTTCATAATGGCAGACTGCCATAGAGAACAGAATTCCATTTCTCACATTTATCAGGGTGTACATCTGAGAGATTATAAGTGTATATGATACATACACTTTGTGCATGAATTGTTAACACACAAGACTCAATGCTGAGAGCGGTCATGATACGCATGGTATATGTGTGTAACACACTGCACATGTAACAGACAAGTACATGCATAACAGGTACCTTCTGTCATATTTTTAAATGTCCTCCACAGAAATCATGCCAGAAACTATCTTCATCTATAAATGGTTATTGGCATTCTACCCTGCATAATGTAGAAGAGAGGAGCAACAAAGAACAAACCTAAACATGATCCACAAAAGGAATGTCATTAGAAAGTTGAAGACATGTCTTCTAGCAGAGACCTACACAATTGCCAGACATAGACAGTAAAATTGTATAGGTGTGTCACATACACATATTGCAATCTCATTGTCCACCACAGGTGACAGTGTGAGGGTAGTACCTAAAAACAAGTGTCTGAGAGCAGCAACATCATGGACAACACAATGTGCAGCACTGGCACACACAGGCTACACAAATAAACAATGGATAATGGCACAAATAGCTGACAAGGCACAGTACACACACACACACACACACACACACACACACACACACACACACACACACACACACACACACACACACACACACACACACACACGACAAGAAACCATGCCTGCCAATGATGCAATAAAGGTAGTTTGAGGACACAGGGAAGGGTGTCTCTGTTATACAGGGTATGCAAAAGCATATATAGACTGTCTGTGTTATACATCAGGGTATAGTATACAAAACATGTAACAAAGGTCATGTGCATTTGTACAATACACTCAACCCAAGGCAACCAGCACATGTGTTAATGTCTCAGAACACAGACTATAAAATCATAATGGCACCATGACTGCATTATAACACATGTATCAAACTGCCTTTACTACATCATTGGCAGGCATGATTTTTTTGTGTGTGTGTGTGTGTGTGTGTGTGTGTGTGTGTGTGTGTGTGTGTGTGTGTGTGTGTGTGTGTACACTGTGCCTTGTCATAATAGACTGGATACTCACTAACTCTCCCTGCTAATACCAGAATCTCACTACCTTACCAGATTGTCTTAGTGACCACCTTCCTACCTCTGTCTTAAGATGCAATGCCCAACCTCCCAAACCCCACCTTTACAGGGATTGTTGTAAACTCTCTAACTTTAACATATCTCAATTCAACTCCATTCGTTCTAATACAGACTGGTCCATCCTTAGACAAATCCCTCTCAATGAAGCAGTCAACATATTCAATAGCATCTTCCTGAATACCCTAAATTCCCTTGCTCTCTCTAGGAAGATTAGAATAAAATCCAATCATGCTCCCTTACTATCCAAAGAAACCAGGTCCCTTATGCACAAAAGAGATAGTACTTGGAAAGCCCGGATTAAAACAAAGGAATTACCTCTACTACATAAATATAGGCATCTCAGGAATCTTACAAAAAAACAAACAAATAATGATAAAAGTTCCTTCTACAACTCTGCACAGCTCAATAGTAAATCTAACCCTTGGAAGTTTTGGTTGACTTTAAACAAAATTCTTTCTCCTGGCTGCCCCTCAACACCCTGCCCTTACCCAAACACATCCCCTGTAGAATCAGCTAGTCTCCTCATTAAAGACTTTATTGACACCATCCAAACACTCCTACCTACCAACTCTAACACTACTCCTCTGCCTTTCCCTCCCAACCCTCTGAGTAATAATCTATTCTCTTTACGCCCAGTTCCTACTTCCTACATTAGAACTCTTCTTCAAAAGCTTAAACCCTGCTCCCCCTCCACTGATAACCTACATCCTACCTTCCTCAAACTTGCTGCTGACTCCATAGTCTATCTGGTATCTATCCTAATAGATAGATCAGTTGAGGAATCCACTGTCCCTACCATATGGAAATTCTTCTTTACTATTCCTCTGTATAAAGGTGGAAACTATACAGACCCATCTAACTACCACCCAATAGCCATCTTATCCCCCCTCACTAAGATCCTTGAAAAATGCATACACTCACAGCTTCTTAACCACCTTCTCCAGCACAACCTTCTCACTCCCACTCAGCATGGTTTCTGTCCTAACCATAACACAACCACAGCCCTCTTATCCTTCACACATATCATTGACAAGGCTCTGCATAACAACAAACTCATAACCTGTCTCTTCCTTTACCTTTCCAAAGCCTTTGACACAGTCTCCCATCCCCTACTGCTATCTAAACTTGCAAATCTAATCTTTCTTCTTCCTCCCTTACCTGGTTCTCCAGTTACTTATCCTGCAGGCAGCAATCTGTCAAATGGCTTTCTTCCACTTCTCCATTTATACCTGTCCCTTCCGGTGTACCTCAAGGGTCTATCCTGGGTCCCCTCCTGTTTAACGTCTTTACCAATGATCTCTACACATCTTGTAAAGAATCCTCCCTCATCCAATATGCTGATGACTCAACCCTCATCTCCATCTCTGACAGTATCTCTGAACTCCATACTCTAACTCAACATGCATTTCTATCCACAGAACAGTGGCTGTCCAATAATCTACTTATCCTCAATCCCAAAAAAGACCAAACTCTTACTCTTTCTTCCCTGGTCTCTCACTCACCACAAATCCACCTTTGTTATTAAATCCTCTAACAAGACTATAATCTGAAACTCACACAAAAAGTCATCATTGATGATAAACTTAAATTCAATCTTCACATGCTCCAATGTATAAAAAAGACACACCAGAAACATGGTTTGCTGTACCACAATAAAAAATTTCTCACATGTCCTATTCCTCCCCTCCCTTCTATATGCTGCTCCAGTGCTCACTAACATTCAAACCACAACCTTGAACAAACTCCAATAAACCTACCATAAGATGGCGAGGTTTGTCACAAACTCTCCTTACAATTCACATCACTGCCTTGCCCTAAACTCACTCCAGTGGCTTGAATTCCCCCAACTTCAACTACTCAACTTCAGATGCTGCACTTTATTCTTTATAAGCCTTCATCTTGTCTGGCTCTCTCTTCCTTTGTCTCTATCTATACTCCACCTCGGACTTTCTACACCTCTAACCAGCAACTACTGCACATCTACCAACCTAAAAAAACTGCAGGCAAACTCCTATGTAAATACTCCGTTGCCCAAGCTTGGAATAGGCTTCCAATAGATATACGTTCCATCATCCACCCATCTCACTTTCAAGAAAAACTCAAACTTCATCTAATTAACTTCAAAACTTGCCCTTGTGAAGCCCCAACCTATTGCCCCTCCATTATACCTCTCTTACACCCTTCCCTCCCACCTAAGTACTCCATTATTTTGGATTCCTACTAAAGATACTAAATCAATACTGTTGGTCAAAATTCTTCTTATATATATGTAAATATATGTGTTTCACTGTAAAAAATTATGTGCATGCATTGCTATTTTATTTTTTAACTTTCTTGTATAACAGACTTCTGTTACATTTTTGATTCTAAATTACATGCATTGCTATTCTATTTTTTAACTTTCTTGTATAACAGACTTCTGTTACATTTTTAATTCTAAAGTTTGAATTTCTGTAATTTGTTTATGTGTTGCAGCTTTTCTCCTCGGGTCTCCACTGAAAATGGGCCTCAAGCCCAGTTGGACAAACCCAGTTAATAAATATCAGTAAATAAATAAATACATTTTATATATATATATATATATATATATATATATATATATATATATATACGTAATGCAGTATATGACCACATATGTATATATACCTGTGAGAGCGCAAAGACAGCCAGAGTGGGTTACATGAATGTACATACCCATGCAACTATATATTCAAACTACAACAATTACTTTAAGCACGCACCATCTGATTATTGTATTCCTTCCTCTGCAGGCTCTGGCTCACCCTTTACCCTCCCCTTCATCTCCCCTCCCCACCCTGCCTCACACAGTATAATCATTGCATTCCTTCCTCTGAAAGCTCTGGCTCACCCTTTACCCCCCTTTCCCTCCTCACTCCATCTCTCAGACCTGTTATAACATGCTTAACTACCTCACTTTATCTCAACTCCAAATACATATCCAACAGACTTACACCTAGCTCGCTCTCACTAGCACATATACTACTCACTCAGTCTCCTCTATTACTCCTCTATCTTCCCCTTCCATCCCATTAGCCCTTCGAGCTTATTCCACCTTCATGTGCAGCTTCTGCTTTATATCTGCTTGAGTTTAGTGCAATATTTGTATATAAGATTTAGGTATATGACTTTAGAACAGTATCCATTTGAGCTTAGTACTATCTTTATATACATCCTACCTTTATTCCTAGCCTCTAGCTAGATATTGGTATATCTGTTCATTACTATGTTTCATGTTGTACTTATAGCTAATGTTTACTGCAGTATGTATTATTTGCTAATATATGTCTGTTCAGTTGTTCTTCATGTACTCTGTTGCTCATTTAATTGTTCTGTGGAGCTTTTCTCCCTGGGCCTCCACTGAAAAAGGACCTGCGTCCAGTTGGAATTTCCAGGTAAGCAAATCTAAATAAATAAAATAAATAAATAAGCAAGCCTAAGATATGTAACATAAACAAAAGCAAAAAATAAATAAATAAAGTCACTGAGCTAGATACTTGGATAGAAGCAAACTCTCACCACAAGCAAGCACATTGTGAAACATGGCTAATATCAACAATTGCTGATGAAGATATGCTGTCTTTGGGATTTAATGTAATAAGAACACACTGTATGAAAAAAAGAGATGGAGGTATACTCCTTATCTACTCTTATTGGAGTAATATTTCCAGATATCCCTTACCAATTCTTGAATTTGATTAATTAAATATCCTATTTGCCACCATTCTCCTCAACTACAAAAAAAAAAATAATCTAGCTGGCTATGCTGTGGCATAGAAGGATAAAGCCCTAATTATGGACCAGGTGACTTGGATTTGATCAGTAGCTTGGAGAACTGAGGCATTGCAGGCAAAGGCATACTCATCCTGGGGGAAGGGCACATTCCTGCATGCCTCTAGTGTTAGGCAAAGTCTAGGGACACACAAGTGGGCATGTCCTAAAACAAAAATAAGCAGCATCATTAACTGAATTCCCTCAAAAGAGTGACAATGTGCCCACATCCCCATTGCACATTCACTGCCAAGGAATTACAAGTGGGCAAAGGGGGAGGAGATGGGGATTAAAGGAATAAGTGATCTCCCAGCAGCAATACGTTGCTGCACTCGAATGCCTCTGTCTCCTTAATGGTTTTGAGAATTGGTTGGAGAAAGTCTAGTGTAAACACACTAGATGAGGAAAGGCATTGGTGGCAGCCAATGGTCAGCTGTAAGGAGTTAAAAGCAGCAAAAAAATTCATATAGCTTTTTTATATATATATATATATTCTTACAACTATAACCCCTAATGTCATAATCCCTTCAGAAAACAATGTACATTGGTTTCCAAAAACCATTTCATAAGGAGACATGAACATAAACTGTTCTTTTTTTTTTTTTTTTTGTAAATATTTTTATTCATTTCCAAAAACAAGAAAACATGAATGCAGGTTATTTATGACAGTGAAGTATTTAGAAATTATTTAAAAAGGTTGGCTAAAACCTCTAAACAGATATCAAACATTAAAACCAAAATAAAGTATTTACAAGGGTTTCTATTGTTGGCATATAATTGACTTTCTATACAATTGTTTCCTGATTATAATCTGCTACAGTCATTACTCTCCAGTATTTCAGTTACTTTTTGCCATGCTATATATAATGATGTAGTTCTTTCAGTTCTTCCTTTAATAGTGTTCATTTCCAATTGTGATACTGCTGACACCATATTCATGAACTGCTTAAAATCTGGAGAAGCTTTGGATTTCCAGTTTGATGTAATGTTCTTCCTTGCAATGGCTAGGAGAGTCCACAAGATTACATATTCTGTTCTTGGTACACAGTCAGGTACAGGTGCATTAAACAAAATAATAGATTTGGAAATCTGGAATGTGTCATTGAATACCATTTGCAGAAAATAATTTATTTTATCCCAATATGGTTTAATCAAATGGCATTCGTAGAACATATGTTGCCAGTCTGCTTTTATTGATAAATCACATCTCCAGCAGCCAATATTTTTTTTAAACATAAGTTCCATTTTATGAGGGGTTACATAAGATCTGTGTATGAATTGCCATGTAAAGAGTCTCCAATGTAATGAAAGTGATGTCTGCTTTGGAGAGAGAAAAATTATGTTTGTCTCTGTCATTTGGCACATGTCCATTAATTGATCTATAATAGTTCCATATTTTGTCATTATTATAGGTTTTTATTTTTTTGCTTGTTTTATAAATAGATGATAAGTATCCCTTTCCAGTAATGGGTTGATTCATTAGTAATATTATATGTTCTATAAGATTAGAAACATTATGTCTTATTGATAGTTGCATTGTTTCTTGTTTGCTTAATATATACTGTCTTAATTCTTGTACATGTAACCATGAACTATTTTCCATATTTAATTTCCTTTTAATTTGGTCTATTGTCAGAAGTTTTCCAAAGTTTACCAATTGATGCCAGTATATTAATCCCTTTTCTTTAAGCATGTTGACTACTTCTATATCAAATGTTATATTACCTTGTGTGTATGCTACTGGATATAATAAAAATGACCATGCTTTAATATCAGGATTGCTATTAATAAGATTTTTAAAATTTTTTTATGTATAAGCAATGTATTTGGAACTTATATTTTTATGCTTATGTATCATCATATATTCCTTCATCAGCCATAGAAAATTGTTTGGTATGAAATCGGTATACTTATTTGTTACTACAAATCCTGATTTTAACCAGATTCTCTCATGAACTTGCTTCCATTTTGATGTATATTTTGTACATAGCCATAATGATATTGTTTTAATAACAGATGAATGCAAATATACTTCTATGTCTGGTAAACCTATGCCACCCATATCCCAATCATCTAGATGATATTTCATAGCTATCCTTGTTTTTTTTGGATACCATAGGAATCTTACTATTAAATCATTTAATTGTTTTAGGTGCGATTTAGCTGGTGGCAAAGAACAAGCTTGTATAACATAAAGAATTTTTGGAAATATGATCATTTTAATTATATAGAGCCTTTCTTCCATTGAAAAAAGAACTTATTCCATCTTTGTATTAGATTTTTAATATTATTTAAGATTTCTTTATAATTTGTTTCAATTGTAGTATCTAGATTGTTAGTTATTATAATTCCCAAGTATTTAATTGTATTATCGGTAGGGATATATTTATGGTATTTTTTATTTAGATCTTTTTTATTAGTATTTATAAGCAATACATTTGTTTTGTTCTCATTAAATTTAAGACTCAAAAAGTTTTGAAAGTTTTGAATTGAGTCCCATAATGCTTTTAAAGAGCTATTATTATTCTTTCAGATAATTAAAATATCATCAGCAAAAAGTTGAATTTTAAGCTCTAGGCTGTTGTCTAATTGTATTCCTTCAATATTTTTGTCCATACGTATATTGTTTGCTAAGGGTTCAATGACTAGTGCAAACAATAATGGAGAAAGAGGGCAGCCTTGTTTTGTGCCCTTTGTTATTTTAATAGATTTAGACAGACAAGATTCCAGTTTTATATAAGGCAATGATTTTTCATATAATGATTTTATTAACAAGGTAAAGTTGTTTGAGAAGCCATATTCTTCTAAAACTAACCATAAATAATCCCTGTTCACTGAATCAAATGCGCTGTTTATGTCTAAACTAATAACATTCATTTTGTTTTTTGTGACATTTATATAATCAATTAAGGAAATAATTATTTTAATGTCATCATAAGTGCTCCTATCTTTTATAAAACCTGTTTGATCCTCCTCTATCAGAAATGGTAATAATTGTTTTATTTGAGCAGCATGTACTGCCATAAAAATGTTATAATCTAGATTAAGAAGTGAAATGGGTCTGTATGATGAACATTCACTCGGATCTTACTTTGTTTCAGAATTAATGATATTAATGTGTACTTCTAAGAAGGAGAGATGTTGTTACCATTTTTAACTGATGTAAAGACATTTAATAACAACAGCAAAGCCTCATTAGATAGTAATTTAAACATTTCTGGGGTGATATTATCTATACCTGGAGCTTTGTTTAATTTTAGTTTATTTACTTGAGCTTTAAGTTCTGTCATTATTTGCTTATCTATTGATGTACCTGCTCTTCTAATAACCTAACTTTAACATTGTTTTTAAGAAAAGCTTTCAATACTGAATGAGTTTCTATTTTCTCATTTTGATTATTAAGTTTATGAAAGAACAGACTAAATGCTTCTAGTATTCCTTCTAAATCAGACACTTTCTTTTTGGTTTCTATATTATGTATTTCCTTGATTTGATTTGTTTTAATCATCTTTTTAGTCATATTTGCTATTCTTTGTTGGTTTTTAGGGTTCATTGAATAGTAACATAGTTTATTTTTTTCTAAGTTGATCATTGTTTTATGGTGTAGCATATCTGAGTATTTTTTATTAGTATCTTTCAGTTCTTTTATTAAGTTGGCGATTCCATGTTGAATATCAAACTTTAAATTATCTAATTTTGACTGTAATTCCATTAATTCCTTATTCCACTGTTTTTGTTTATTTTTATACCATCCCACCGCTCTTCCATATAGGTATGCCTTCAATGCATACTATATATATCTTTCAGATACATCTTTCGTAAGATTCATATCTAAGAATGCTTGTGTCTCTTTAATATAAAATTCCTTAAAATCTTTGAGATTTGTTATGTAGGGTGGTATTCTCGTTACTGATACCCTTCTCTTGAAACACAAATCTATCTCAAACGTTATGGTGTTATGGTCCGAAAATGGACATGAAATTGTCTTGACTTTATTTAATTTAGTGGTTAAATCTTTTATGTAGACTCTATCTATTCTAGAGTATGTATTATGTCTATGGGACAAATGTGTAAAGAATAGTATGTCTGGGACAGCATACTCATTTATGTCAACTATATTAAAAGTTTCAACAAACTCTGATAACAACTTTGTTAAAGGTGATCTCTTACGTGTAGTTTTAGTATTTGTGTCAGTTTCTTTTATAATGCAATTGAAATCTCCAGCTACGATTAAATTGCCTTTGGCATATTGTACAATGTCTTCTAAGTGTTGTTTGGCCACTCTAACTCCTAGTCCTGGTATACAATAAATATTCACTAATGTATATACCATTTCATTGATAGATATTGTCACTAGACAAAACATTCCTGAGCTGTCATGAAACGTGTTTATGATTTTAGACATTAAAGTAGTGTTTTTCCACAAAATTGCTACTTCCCTTTGCTTTTGACTATAGGAGGAACTTACTAGTACTGTATAATTTTTTATTATTTATTTTATTTATGTCATCCTGTGTAAGGTGTGTTTCCTGTAAAAATACTAGTTGTGCTTCACATATCTTTAAATATCTGTAAAGACTTCCCTTTTTGCAGCTATTATTTAAACCATTTACATTAATAGATATACATTTTGCAATTGGATTTATATTAGCTTTGCTTTTATCCATATTCATATACTCGTAACAATGTGTAGATGTGTGTACATGAAGAGAATGACTTGTTCTTTCTTCTTCCAACAGTATTACAATAGATTATAGACACCCAATAAAAGTACATTAGAAGATCATAACTGAAAACATTATAAGATAAACAACCACCAAACCCTTCCATGAGAAAAAACATCTCATCCTTGAATGATCTAACCATTCAAGCAATCCCTCTAGATCTGCATTTCAGCATCCTCCCCCAGCCCCGCCACATGGTAGTATTATAATGAAAAGTATCTTATATATCTTTTAAGTATACATGTATTTGTATTTACATATTACTTAAATACAGTCTCTATCTATTTTTAATATTTTATAAAACACTAAGGCAACACAACTATACCTAGATTTAATTGTAAAGAAAAATCTCTTATTTTAATATATCTTTTGTATAGCAATAATGGTTAAGCATCTTAAAAGTAATATGCTTGCTGTTTATCTCCCTTATAGTGTGAGTGGCATTCATAGGTATCAAACTTTTGTAATGCTCTATAAAAACATTTAAGCATTATATGCATCAGTTGTTAACTATACTACAACTTAATTAAATCATGAAGTGTCCGTAATAACTAATATAACATTATACCTTTATTGTCATATATCAGTAATCTTATAGTTTTCATTTAATTCAAAAAGTCATATTTTAGTGGCATAAATGCTACTAATTTGTTTTTTGTCATTGGTATTATATAGTTTAAGACTATATTTCCAGGCAGTTCCTATATATTCTTAGTGCCACTGGCACATTTCACCACTAGTATACCACATATGTCATATGTCAAATAGCAACTCATAATCCTTATGATATTACATGATTTATCTACAGTGTTATAACTGTAAGGTTGGAAAATATAACAAGCATAGTAAACTTTAAACATGCTATAACACAATTGTTTGGTACTTATTACTGTCAACCCTTCTACATACACAGGAAAGGATAACCTTATATGACCACCGACCATTTTCCTTCTTTTTTTTCTCTTCATCCTTCTAGTCTCCATTTTTTAATAAATATTTATTTCTATTGTGGCTTCTTTGAATTTAGTGAGGATACCCAATATCATATTATAGATAATATAGAACATTCAAACCGAGAACATGCCCGATATAGATACATATTCTCAACTCAAGTGGTCCACGCCATGTATTTATAACATTACAGTTAGAAATATACTAATGAATAAGCAAGAACCAGCAGCTTTGCAACATCTGTGTGTCCCGAACAAGTACATACCTATAGGATATTAAAAAGAATAGATAGCAAGCTCTTCATTCATAATTAACAAATGCATATAGCCTGGTATTTACTTTCATAGACAGAAATTAGACCTGTTATTTACATGCATATCATGTACCAACAGCAATATATTAGTAAATGCCCATGCTATTCAATTCATATTTTAATACTTGTCATATTTTAAAAAACATGACATATATAGATACTATAAAAGTGATTAATATAAGATATAGCTGACAATGGCTTTAGCATTTGTGATGATATATAATATATATTCAGTATTATAAGTAAAAGTACATTGCATGTCTATTTGTAATTTAAGGTTCAAGGCTGATCAATTTAGACATACAAGACAATCTCTTTAGCCTTGGTCATATAATGGGAGTTACTATCTCTCTACACAACCATTCATTTTCAGTGATGATGTTCAATATTAGTATAACTTGCCTTTAATAAAAGCATACTTATAATTCAGCAGTTCTTTTCTATGTATATATACAATATCATAAGCAAGTCTATGAGATTTTTTCTTGCTCATTACTGCTTAATGACTGTGCTACTCGACCAATTTAATATTTGCAGAGCATCTTAATAATTAAACAGCAACTCCTTTTTTACCTTTAAAAATGCCTAATAACAAATAGTTACATTCATGAACCATAATTGTCTTACTGTCCTTAAGGTTGAGTACACTAGCTGCAATGTGTTTACAAATGTGTTATATAGTTCCAGTCAAGGACTTAAATATATTACATTTTCATAAAATTAAGTTAAATTATAGTAATTTACCTGGGTGATGTTATCAGAAAAGATTGTAGTAAAGTCTGTATGTGTTAACTGTTCATACAATTTCTTTCAAGTGATATACTTCTTTTTAAGCCTTGTGTGTTGTTTATATGTACAATTCAAAATGAATAACAAATGTTACAATATAATAAAACATCATGCATGTGTTGATAACTTCTAAATTTGTTAGGTACTTCAGTGTACTTTTAATATTTGTTAAACTGTAAAAGCACATTGCCATCTCATAAAGAGTGTGCTTGTCACTTTAAGTAGCTTAAGAGCTTAAACCACACCCATACTGTCTTGTTTCAGTGCTGATATCACTCACAGACTGTTTACTTTCATTTTGTGCCATTCGTACATTTGTAGAGGATTTAACACACACTAGTGGATTCTAACTGAAGAACCTCCACTCTAGGGATGGTAAAATAAGAGTTCCCAGCTTGTGGCCATGGCGGGAAGCCAAAAACAAAGTAAGTGAAGCTTTTAGAGCTTTTTAAACTGATCACGAGCTCATTAAACTGCTATTAGATTTCTTAACATTAAGGGGCAGATATACAAGCCAAACAGTTGTTTGTTAGTCAAAAAGGCACTTTTAGCATCAAAGAATAGATAACTACTTTTCAAGGCACTTTTTGGACAGTTATTACTATCAGCTTTTATATATTATTATGTGAATTAAATGCAACAGTTTAGATATGTCATGCAGCTCAGTGTAAATAAAATAAAAAGAATCATGTTCATTTAAGCACACCACATTAATATGTCAGTGTAAATGCATCATATTCTATACTAGCAGTAAAAGGCAGGTAATTTATAAATGAATTATCTTAATATCATTTAGAGTTAGAGTAATCATGACTAAGTAATTACACTGTAATAAAGAAAGATATGTTACCTTGCTTTTTTAAGGTTGTTTCCTTTAGTTATAAAATGTCCTGTTTATCCTGTATTTATATTGCTTCAAGGACTGACACATATGTAAAGCATGAATGCTTTTAAAGAAGAACTTTTTTACCTTACAGAGCAAATAGAAAACAATAATGTTTGCCCTTTTCATGTGTCTCTGAGTTTCTTCTTTTTCTTGTCATTAGTGCTACATTCATTCTTTTCTGCATGTCTTTTTACCCCAAAGGAGCTCCAATCCATTTCTTCCACTTTATCCAAGGTTTTATTAGCTGAAAGATAAGATACTGTTGCTTGTAGAGTGTCAAAAGTTTTAGGACCTTCAGTAAAAAAAGATTTTTATTCTTGCAGGGAACAGCAGGAGCACTTTAAGTTGCCTTTTTTTCAATTCCTTTATCAGAGAGAGATACATTCTTTTCTTGCAGTTATAACTCCAGCAGAGTAATCATTATCAAATCTGATTATGTTGTCTTTGTATTTAACTGGAGATGTTGACCATGCTGTCTTTAAAATAAGTTCCTTATCCTGTGATGAAAAAAACTTTGCTATTATTGATCTCGAGTGATTTTTTGATTTGATGGTTGATGAAGGAGCTCTTAAGGATATATGGGCTCTTTCAATTCCATGAGAAAGAGCTTCAGGTAATTTTAAAACTCCTGGTAACCAGGTAGTAAGGAAAGTCACCATGTTATCTCCCACTATTTTCTCTGGCAGCCCATAGATATGAAGGTTATTTCGTCTGGACCTGTTCTCTAGATCCTTTATTTTATTTTGTAATGAAGCATTTTGTTTTGATAAAAAAGTAGCTGAAGATCTTGTTCTGAGAGTCTGCCCTCAGTATCATTTAAGGATCTCTCTATGTCAGCTATTTGAGACTTCTGTTGCGTCATTATTTCTTGTAGCTGCTGTATTTGTTTTGTAGATCTCTCTTCAAAAGTGTCAAGTTTGGTATTCATTTTGTCAAATTTCACTGATAAGTCTTGTATAGCATTTAATAAAGACTGTATTTCCTTTCTCATCGTCTGGTCCTGTGTGGTATTCTTAGAAAAGCTCATTTGCAGTAGATTCAGATACCTTCTTTCTTATTTTTTGACAGGAAAAATAATGATTAAAGCCAAAATGTTTGCAATCTAGACTTCTAGTGATATTAGTAGAAGTAATTTAGCAAAATAGGTTTGTCTACAATATCTAGTTTTTAAAATTTCCTGTCAGAAATATCTTTTGAGTGCAAAGCTGAGAAAAGATGCTGCCAACCAGACTACATCTTAGCCACACCCCCAACATAAACTGTTATAATAGTACACAGAAATAAATAAATATTTCTGCAATAATCATCCAATAATTTTTATGGCCTACATCCACTAATACAATTTCTAAGTTGAACAGATGTAAAAACAAAAATGGTTAAAAAAGCACCGTTGACTTGATCCTAACTAATAACACAAATAAAATAACAGAAGCCATAAAAACCCTGCATGGTCATAATACAGTCTATATAATATGAAAAAAATAATAATAAAATAAAATGCAATGCATTGTCAAGTACAAATATGCTAGAACAAAAAGAAAATCATCCAGAAAAATATAACTTAATTTTTAAAGCAGTGAAACTGAGCCCCGCAAATAAATGATGGTGGCCCAGTGGTGCAGCGGTTGCATTGTCGCCTCACAGCAAAAAGTTCTCCAGTTTGATCCTCAGCTGGGGTGCCTTCTGTGCAGAGTCTGTATGTCCTCCCTCTGTTCACGTGGGTTTCTTACATGTACTCCAGTTTCCTCCCACGTTACAAAGACATGCATCTGGAGCATTTCTCCCTGGGCCTCTGCTGAAAATTGGCATTGTTACAAGTCGGACTTTTCCAGTCAACAGATGTTAAATAAAATATAAAATAAATAAAAAGAACAACCAACTGATGTTCTAACATTCTTCAATGACAGATTCCTATCACTTCTGAATTCCCTAGCACCACTATTCAGAAACAGAGTTAAACATAATCATGTACCATATGTAACACCCCAGACTAAAACAATAATGGTTCAGAATGATAATGTATGGAAACAGTGTTGAAAATATGACAATACAACGTCTCTACAAGTCTACAAAACTGGAAGAAGCAGGATAAAACACTGATAAACATAGATAAACAACAACACTTTATCTCCCTGAAATTCTCTCACAATTCAAATCTTAAGCTATTTTGGAAAACTATTAGCAGCCTAATAACACCCAGGAAAAAAAAAAACACAGTGATGCCCTTCTCTACAAAAGATTTCAAGCACTACTTCCCTCTACTTTACCTTTGCTCAAGTAACCAGAGCCTACTAATAACTTCCAAATCCCGTAATGCAGCTGGAGACTCACTATACTCATAATATGTCATCAGACAGTGGAGCTGTCCCACTAAAGCAGGACTACTGGGCATTTAGTTTTAAGCACAACATAAAACAGCATCTAGACTCCTTCTGCCTTTATTCTTGTTCATACCCAGAATGACACTCTCTCTCTCTCTCTCTCTCTCTGCCTGTCTGTCTCAGATCTCTAGACTATCACCAACCCCCTAACTTTCCAGCTCTCTTACCTTATCCTGTAAATGTAAATTAATCTTATCTACATTTATAACTATATATTGCTTTTCATCACTCCTTTTGCAAATGAAAATTGTATGTTGCTGTATATGTAAATGCAACCTGTTTATTATTGTATAACACTCCTAGAGAAATCAAATTGTATTAACCTTGATTTTTAATTACCCACTGGATAATTCTAAAATGCCCATTTCTACTGTTAAGAAACTGATTTGTCTTTCTCTTTAAATTCTTTGTAATTTTTGTAACTTTAATGTAGCTTTTCTTCCCAGGCCTCCAATGAAAATGGGGCTGAGTGCCCAGTCAGACCATTCCAGTAAAAAAAAGGCAATAAATAAATAAACAAACATAACCAAACTCAATAACAGATGAAATTCCTTTCTACATCACCTGCAAGCTTCAGCAGGTCAGCTATGCCTTTTAATAGCATATGTCACTCTCTTCCTCCTTTGACAGGCAATGCCAACATCAGTTCTGACTCTTTCAATGTACATACAGTCTGTGTAGGCAACTTCAAAAAGTTATTCAAAAAATAAAATCTATCAACTTTGCAGCACACAGTCTTCTTCTTCTTTTGGCTTTTCCCGGTTAGGAGTCACCTAAGTGGATCACCTGTCCACTCATGACTGGCAGTGGAGTTTTATGGTGTCAAGTTGCCAGCCTGGTGCCCAACCTTCCACAGAAGGCACATACACGCACGCACTCACGCCAATTTAGAGTGTCCAATCCACCTAAAGCATGTCTTTGGGATGTGGGAGGAAACAGGAGCACCCAGAGGCCACCGTTTTGCAGCACACAGTCTACAAAGGAATATTTAAAATATACTGGAAAGGAATAGCTTACCCTGTAGCTATCCTAATAACAGATCATTATTAGAAAAAACATGCCTCAACAATCTGGAAAAATCATATATAATTATACACCACAAAAGTGGAAACTCATTAAAATTAACAAATCATAGGCCTATTGCCAAAATAACACCATTGTCAAAGATATTTTAAAAGTATATACATAACCAAACTCTTGTTCACCTTTTTAAAAACTATTTCCAGCATGACTTTTATAAGGGATCACATCAGGTCATTAAAGGCAGTTCTGGTGAATGAGAGAGAAGTCAATAATGTTTGCCTAAACTACTGCCAACAGCGATGTTTGCCTCTTTCTCCACTATTGTGTGGCATTGGAGTTGGTATATATATATACATTCATGGGTGGGGGGGTCCTCCACATGGGAGAAGTTTGCTGAAGGTAGTTTCAATGAGCATGTTTTGGATTCTTTACATTTGGCAAAACTGTGTTCAGCAAGTCAACATAAATCCCTTTGTACAGGGTAAGGTACCTAGATTGCTTCTCTTGCATTCTTAAACACAATAACTGCATACAAAAATGATGGAAGTGTATAAATGCTGGTGTCATCTCTACAGGATACTGTGCAGGTATCCAAATATCCATTTGAAGGAGCTAGCATTACTCCTATGACATTTCTTTGGTGTGGGCCTTGTAATGTGCTGCCATGCAGTGACTTGTGCTACCACCATCTAATGCAGCCTCCTCCTTATATAATTACACTAAATCTGTGCTCATGTCAACACTCTTACATTACCAGTTATCCACCATAAAGTTGTCCTTACCTACCTGTACTGTGCTGCCAAATGTCCTACCCTATTTGCCATGCGTATGTATTTATTTTGCAGCCTTTCTTGTCAAGGGAAGATTGTGGATGGTGGTGGTTATTCATAGGGTCACTATGGCAGCAGTCAGATGTGACTTTTTTTGGCCATCCATACAAAACATATACCCTTGTTTCAATTCCTTTCCCTTCACTCATGTACCTTTGTTTCAATTCCTTCATTCACTGCTTGTTATATGCCATTATGTAAATAAACCAGACATAAAATATAGTCCTATGTTAGTAAAACATTTATGTGCAGCCATATCTTGTATTGTTGAATTCTTTTAAACCTGCTAGCTTTCACTCCACAGTTTTTGTACTGTCCTGTTGACTCCACCATCAGCACTTCCATATAGCACACCGTGTGCTGTTCTGTTGGTAGTGCCATGAGACATACCAAAACATCTACTGAGTGGTTACACACACACAATTGTGCACATGGTCTAAATTCCACTAAAGCACTGTTATTGATAAGTCTGACTAGATGCATATGTAAGGCTATAGAAAGGATAATCATGGACCTGATTAACATTACCATAGGAAATCTTCAAACTATAACCTAGCTCAGCTTCATCAAGTGCAGGTCCTGCCTGCTCAGTATGGTGGACTTCTTTGAAAAGGTCACTGGTATGAATGCATGTGTTAATAACCAACAGATGTAATTATTACAGTCTTACTCAGTTCAACAATTAGGTGGCACTGCAAGTGAACAAGGGAAATCAACTTAACATGATGCACCTTAAATTACACAAAGACATTAATTCTCCTCACTACACAACTAAAGTATAAAAACATTTAGTTTTGAGTTATATCTTCAGACACTGGATTATAAAATTCTGTAAGGCTAATAAATGTAGACTTGTTTTTTCATGAAATCCTGAACTCATGTTGAGTAACATCCATTAAATGTCCATGAATATCTCAATTTGGAATCTGTAATAAACACCTTTCAAAACTTTTACCAGTCAGTGGGGTTAAGCTGATGGGTCTGTAATTACTGGTGCTGCCAATAACCCTCCTTTGTGAACTGGGACAACCTCTGCAATTTTACACCTTTATGGAACCACGCCAGGGTGCAGCAAGCTGTTAAAAACAACAGAAATGGTGGCTATGTATTTGCCACAAAACCCCCAAAACTCCCTGGAATATTATCAGGTCCCATTCCAGTGTCATGTTTAAAAAGACTAAATGAGGTTCTCACCACATCCATATTGAAAACTGGACACTCATAGTATACATCCATTACTAAAGAAAATTTAACACATTAATTAACTTCACATGCTAAAATATTTTTATTGAACAAATTTGCCACTTCCACTCCAGCATGCATAGTATTACCATTTATACTTATAAGTAAAACAGTGTTATCCTTTTTTTACCTGTGTCTGACATATGAGTAAAATTTCTTGATGGAACATTCACTACATAGATTTCTTTCAAATGTATGTTTGGCGTGTTATAGTAACACTTTCAGGCTTCTGTTCACTGAGTTGTAAGCTCTGTTTGTACTATTACATTTGTACATCTTCCAAAGACCAAATGTTTTCTTCTTCATTTTTTAACATTTAGTGAAGTTTACTTTTCACCATGGTGGGATATACCTCACTGAAATGTTAGTTAGCACTTCTCTACACCTGCTTAAATGGACACTGCAAATATTTTCAAAGTCCTGCCAATTTTGCAAAGAATTACCTTCCTCAAATAAATTAATTCTTAAAGAATTAATAACATTAATTATACTCCACTTACAAATCATTGACTTATCAAAAACACTCATTAGTTGTTGTTTATGATCACCTTTGGATGGTATTTTCAAATCAAAAGCTACATGATCAGAATTTTCCAGTAGACAGAGCTAACTCACCTAGAATATCTTACATGAAATATCAGTTAGTAAAATATTGAGAATATTGTAGGATTTAGTACTAAAGGGTATTATTCCAGCTAAAACGTGTAAGATACATAAATCAGAAAGTGTCTTCCTACTCATACCCAGTTGTTTGAGAATCCCAACTAATGTTTGACAATTTAAAATCACCTAATATAACCAGATTATCATGTCATAAATCTCCTTAACTTTTCAACATACCAGAACTGCTCCACACTAGTCAAAGGAGAACTTTTCTAACTAACTAACTAACTAACTAACTAACTAACTAACTAACTAACTAACTAACTAACTAACTAACTAACTAATGTAAGGGAGAACCAGTTTTATCAGCTAGTACCTTTGACAATAGTAGTTCCAGACAATGATTAAGTTCCATCACCCTAATATCCATTAACTGTGCAGCAAAAACCACCACACCACCTACAAATTTATTATTCCTCAGACACATAAAAGACTGATATCCAGATAATTGTAGACCTTCACTATTTCATGCTTTATTGATAACTATTAAATCATAATAATTTCCTGAACTTATCAACTTTAATTCATTAATATTTATGTAGGCTTCTTGCATTAGCACAGTGCACCTTTATTGTACAAAACTGTCATCCCTGGTTGCCAGCCTTAGGACTTGAATAAAGTGAAAATAATGTTTTAATGTGTCAGTTTCCTACTCAACAGCTCAACTTTGAAAAATAAGATGAAACCTTTTATTCACAAATACATTTTCATAATGTTTAAACTCTTCCCATGTACCAATAAACTCAATGACCTTTTGAATGCAATAAGAACTTAACCATTTTTTAAATAATAGAGTTTCAGTGAATTGGTCATCTGACAGAGCTGGTGAGGGGAGTATCTCTAAGCACATACATTGACCTTATTTTTAAAACACAACTCCACTATACTCTTAACTTTGCTGTCCTTGTGGAATAGAGTAGTCTTTATCAAGTCATGAACACCTGCATGCACAATACCTGAATTACAGGTATGTCTCAACTAGCAATACAGTTAGACCATTTTATATATATATATACATACATATATATATATATATATATATATATATATATATATATATATATATATATATATATATCGGACGTTTGCTCGAATGAGCAAACGTCTGAAACCCAAATGGCCGGGCATACTTACGCATCTCGCAATTTACTTCCTCCCCCCAACAAGAAACTTTCACTTTCTCCCTGTCAATACTGCAGAGTGGTCTGATACTTTTCTTAATAATGGAATCCATAAAATGAAAACTAAAAAGCAAAATACTGCATGAAAATAACAAAAACATTTACTATCGTTTGTTTTCTTTTTTGTTACTGTATGTGGACTTATGTCATGTTTTAATGTCATGTTTCATAAAGATATTTAAAAAAAATAATTCAGCCAAACCAGTTAGGTATTTTTAAGGGCTGATCCAGCCTTATGAGTTTAGTTAATGTCTTCAAAAGTGTTACACAGCCTGCTCACAGCAGTCACACTGTTCAGACAGAATATCTTGAAATGGCTAAGGTGTTGTACACCATAACCAGTGCTGGCATTATAAGCAAACCCTCTGTGGAAAAATGGAATGAAAACTGGCTAAAGATAGACACACAGAGTAAGAATGACAGATAATTCATCAGAAAGTATGATGGTGAAAAGTTGCGACTCCCCAGGTCTAAGTGCTGGGACCCCTCCTTTGCAACATTGCCTTTTCTGATCTCAAGACCACAAAGCATGCTCTCTAGCTAAGTTTGCAGACACCTGCAAAGTAGGAGTTCTTCTCAAGTACCACTGCGCTACACTGCTTTATAATAGCTTACGCTCAAAAATACTGGGTATACTGAAAATGGACTCATATTAAAAGCAAAAAAAAGTATATTTTCCCATGTACTCAGCAGGCAACTCCTCCCAGAGCATACAGTATAGACAATACCCCATTTCAAAATGAAAATGATGTTAGAGATCTTGGTAATTGGGTTGAAAATTTGTCTTATTCAGTTGTGATGTGGCAATAATAGTCAGGAAATCTTTCCAAATAGCACAAGTAATAACTAAGGGAATAAGCTCTAAATAAATCATTGATCACTTGTATTCAGCACTGATCAAGCCAGTCATCAAGTAAAGTGCCCCTTTGGTATGTACCTCACCAGACATATGAAGTAAGTAGAAAAGCACTAGAGTTTCCTAATTAAGAGGATCACAGGCTTAAAGACCACAAAATGCTAAGAGAATCTTGAAGCACTGTCCCTTTATTTAGTATCTAATAAACTCCTTTTGGGAGATCTATACCTTGCCTACAATGTCATTAGGGATTCAGTTATCCTGGAGCTCTTGTATCTCCACAAATGTAGTAGTTTCACAAATACCAGAACCAGGGACCAAAATCTTCCTCAGCAGATAAACAATATATGATGGAGAGATAGGTTCCTCACCCAGTGCATCCCTCACTTATGGAATGCCTGTATAGATTAAGCAGTGTGATACATTATCTTCCATCATAAAACAGCTTAGATGACTAAATGGAGTCCCACAAATTTACCCTAAGCCTATCCCATCTTGAAAAACAAGGTAATGCTGACACGTGAGTACTAGCAAGTCATAAACGGCCATGAGAGTCAGTTATTATGAAAGTCTTAGGATTCTCATAATATGATTTCAAATACTGCACATTCTAATAAAATAACAGTATTGTGGGGAAAGCAAAAATTCCAAAAGTCATCTATGTTTCCCGGTTATTGTTTATCTGCATCTAGTACTGATCTTTTGCACAAGAGTGCAGTGGTTAGATGCAAGCACACAGAGCAAAAGGATCCATTCTTGGTAGCCCATCTTCTCACACTGCTTCTGATAGGGGTTCCTCAAGGCTCTGTATTTGGAACACTGCTTTTCATTATTTTTATAAATGCTTTCATTGTTACCCTACCAGGCATACCCTCTTATTTTCTGAATAATGTTGTTGTCTTTTGGCTTTTCCCGGTTAGGGTTCGCCACAGCGGAACTCCGGTCCGCTAATGATTGGCAGTAGATTTTGATGAACGCCGAGGTGCCAGCTCAACGTTCAACCTTCAACGAAGGCACGCCCATTTATGCATGTCTTTCAAATGCCCACCCAACTGAGGGGAGGACATGCAGACTCCACACAGAAGGCACTCCCTGCACTCCAGCTGAGAATAGAATGGGAGAACCTCTTGCAGTGAGGCAACAATGCTACTACTGCACCACCGCAGATATGTATTTTCTGAATAATGATAATGTGATAATAATAACCTCTGACTAGGTCCTCAGAAAACATCCGGTCATCTCTTGCTGGACACTTTAATTAAATCAACAATTGTTTTTTGGTTCCTAGGAACTAGTCCTAACATCAAAAAAAAAAAAAGCAGTTGTGCCTCATTATTATGATGTTATAATTGGACTTCACTGGAACGCATGTTTGGTTAAATGACTCTCCACTTTTTTTTCTAATAAACAGCCAGCAGTGTTTGGGTTTTCCCTCGACTTTTCTTCCCCCCATGATATTATCCATTATGTTACTTATATGAAAAAAATCCATCACTAGGCATTGGAAATTGGCAGACCCTCCTCAGATTACAGAATGCTTGCAATTAATGTAAACATCATGCTGCAAAAAATTAGCTTCAGGAAAGAGAAAAAACATGTTAAAGAGATTTTGGCATATTTGGGTTTCCACTTTACTCCCATTTAAAGTAAGTCAAGCAACAGTTTTTCAGCAGCAGTCCAGTGCTGGTATACCCAAATGTCTATATCCTTCACAATGTCAGATATTCCAACATTTATTTGACATGCCACTGAGATAAAGATACAAATTTATTGCAGGTTTGTTCAGAATGTTTAAAGATTAGACCTGCCTCTACATTTAATTCTTAATTTTAGTTCTTAATTTCAAATTAATTCTTAATTTTTATTTCTTTCTCAATGTTTAATTTATAATAAGTGCATAGTTATAGATATCTATTTGTTTTTATAAAGATAGCATTCTATATTCCCTATGTGAAAGGAATTAATCTTATAATGGATAATATTCATATTTTAGTCATATAATTTTTTGCTCTTGCCATCCTACAGAATGACTGTATATGGATTTTCATCAGAACATCTGCAATACTATATAGTTAAGAATGATTCATATCAAGTGTGTTCAATAGATGGATATTTATGCGATTCATCATGTTTTGAGAATCTATCAATAAAAAATCTTAAAAAAAGCATTTAAGCAGACTACTTTGGAGCTGTCAGACACCTGTACCTAGAATACCAAATGCAGTGCTCAATTATGTGCAGTGTTAAATGACATCATTCATAATGGTCCACATCTCTTTCCAAGGATCGCTGTACAGCCATACCTTCATTCCAGAAGTTAGTAGACTTGTAACCCATGCTTGACATAACAAACGTTTCCCCGCTTCTCATAATGGTCTCACTTGTGCTTCAGTCAAGAGTATACATCAAGATGAATGGTCAATACATCTTACTGCAGCTCATGTATACTGCAGAGGGCATCATCTTAACTATCTGTGCCCAGCACATTATGATAGGTGTGATTTAATGTCAATGGTACAAATGATTGAACTGTGGACATGTTGATGGCATGACAGAAGGATGAGTGTTATGTACTTGTGCGCAAGTTTGTGTATTTTAGGGTAAGGGTTAGGTTAGGGGATAGATATAGTGCTGTTTGTGTGTGTTCGTAAATGTTTGTGCGTGTGTGAGTCTGTCTTATGTAGTTGCAATTTTAGGGGAAGGTATTAATGACATTAAGGTGTATGGTTAGGGTAGGGGGAAGAGGCAGCATTAGGGTTAGGGTTAGCACCCATTACTGAGGTGGTGCAGTGGGTGGACCCTACAATCACATAAGCATCTAACTGCAGCCCTCTGCTGTGTCTGAGTGCTGTAGTCCAGCTCAGTAACTCAACTTCTCAACATTTTGCTTCTTTGATTTGGAATGGGTGGTTGTTGCCAGCTGATAGCATTGCATTTCTTCAAATTATTATTGTTTGAGATGGACTTAATACATTTATTTTGTTACTCAGTACCAGTTAATGCTATTACCAGTGTAAAAGGGAATCTACATTGGCCCGGAGTCATAAAAATACACCAAATATCACAAACTCCTCTAGATGCCTACCAGATTGTATTAATGACCACTTGTTGGCATATATTATTAGGCACCATCATAGTAAAACAAACATGTACTATACTAATGAGTGTTTAGTCTAAGCAGATTCCAAGCACACAACTTCATTTCCACCCTACATTACTATAATTGGAACATACTAAAAGCCCTGCCTCTACAAGATTCTGTGTCCCATATCAACAAATCATCCCTAAATCTACTAAATTAATATGCTCCATTTTGAATAAGGAGATCTATATCTAATATAGTACCTTGGCTAACAAAAGAAACCAGGCATCTTCTCATATAGAAAGATAAAACTTGGAAAGTATGATCCACAAACAAAAATACATCACTTACCAAAACTTTTAGGTATCTAAGCAATATTGCCAAATGACATATAAACAATGATAAAATGATATTACTCTAACCTCCCGAACAACATCACAACAATACTAAATTATTTTGGTTTTCCATAAAGAAAATGACTCCAGTCTAACCAGCCCACCACTTCCACCAGTTCAAATCGTAACCCAGTGATAACAGAGCAAAACCAGTTTAGCTCCCACTTCAGAAATACTACTCTGTTGAACAAAGACAATTCCTCATCTCCATTATATCAGCTGCACACAAGAACAACATAATATATTTTAATTTTCAACCTGTCTCAACTGCAGCTATTAGAATATATCTACTTAACCTGAAACCAGCAACCTTGGTTGCTGCCACCCTGCCAAACAAATACTTTAAACTTGCAGCTGATGCTCTGTCTTTCCCTGTCTCTATCTTAATTAATCAATCCATAAAAGAAAACCGTGTCCTACCATCTGAAAAAAAGCATTATAATATAACTTCATAAAGGTGGCAAATCAACTGTCTTTTCAAATTACAGAGCTATTGTAATATATTGTAATATATATTGTAATATATATTTATATTTAGTATTGTAATATAACACCTCTATCAACAATTTTGGAAAAAGTACCCACTTTCAACTCCTTAGATACCTTACAGACAACAATTACTCTTGGTAACCCAACATGATTCTGTCCCAACCATAGCATAACAACTACCCTCCCCAGCTTTACCAACACCATTAATCAAAACAGGAACAATGATAACTTAGATTCAGTTTTTTCCTTGACCTATCCAAAGCTTTCATTAGTGTTTCATATCAGGAACTTATGGAATTATTTTCCTTTGGCCTAAATAAAGCATCACATACCTGGTTTCACAGCTGCCTATTAAGCAGACAACAACCTCTAAAATGCCAACAAGACTTTTCTCCCTTCCAGTCAGTCTCATTTGGTTTCCTTCAAGGGTCAATAATAAGCCCTCTCCAATGTAACACTTTCATAAACAGACCACATACTACCACCAAGCAAACAACATGCATTCAGTATGCAAATAGTGCAACACTTGTCTGTTCTGCTCCAACATTAAAATATCCTCAGTGAAACCACACAAGAATGTTTCTCTCCCATGGAATCTTAACTATGTTACTGTCACTTACTCTTATACCAATTTAACGCTTTTAGTCTAAATAATAAACAGATTAAAAACTTTTACTCCATATCCTTCCATGTAATAACACAACATTTAAATCGTAGCACAGACTAAATTACTAGGATTTCTACTTGATGACAATCTTGAATATAACCAGTGCCTTCTCCAAGAAATAAAAAAAAAAAACTGATATGAAACTACACTCCTGTTACAGGGCTAAGCAATATCCTACAGACAATGCAAGAAAATCTATAGCAACAACTTACCTACTCTCATTCCTCTGTTATGCACCCCTATTCTCACAGATCTTAGCACCACCCTCAAAATGAAACAAGACATATGCTACAACAAAATAGTTAGATCTACTGCAAACACATCCTACCAAACTCATGACTATGCCATCCTACTGGACATAAACTGACTTGAGCTTCTTCACTACTTGACCTCCTCACAACTTGTAATAGCCTTGGTGCATTACTGTAAAGGAAGCAGAAGCAGATAGGTAACACTGTGGAAGAGGTCAAGGACGTGGTTAGTGCAGGTATGCATTCAAATATGTTTTGCAGTACAGCACAAGAAGGAATACTTTATTTTTAGTTTACATTTGTTGAACAGGAAAAGTCTGACTAAACTAGGCCCGGGGAGAAAAGCTCCAGAAACAATTATACAAAAAAACAATTTATGGATAACAATAGCATTTTGCTTATATTTACAACATTGAGCAAATTTCATATGTTTATACATAATCATTAGTAACAGAGACTATGTGAAAAATTGAGATAGAAGTATTCTTACAAGTTATTAATGTAATAGTACGATATAGACATTCATGATTTTGGGGAGTAATATAGTGAGAGAGAGGTTAAGCTGAGGTGTAAATAATATAGGTTAGTAAGAGAGATAGGCATGACCAGGAGGTACAGATGTGCAAGAGCAGAAGGGAGTAGAGGTTAAGATTTGGGGTAGCGTTCCAAGAAAAGATTAACTTATGGTAGGATACAGTTTATGGGGGGTGAGTACAGGGGCAAGACCAGAGAGTTATTAGGTGTTCTTTAGTTGCTGCTTTGAATTGTTTTTTTTTATTCAAATAATTTTATTCAAAAAATATTTTTTTAAACAATAAATAGTAAATATAACAGATCAAATAAGAGTGAATTGAATGAACTATTTACAGAATATACAATGGCCTCAAGTCAGATAAAGTCAAAAGGGATACAATCATAGATATACAGACAAATAATCAAGATTGTTGTACAAGGAATAACAAATTATAACCTGCATTCTTGCTTCCTCTTTTCTTATGAAGACAAAATTGCGTCTGTTTTAAGTGTCTCTATTAGGGAGAGAAATTTCTCCCAAGGGTTATTAGTCCATTTCTTCATAAAGATCCTCATTTCCTTGACTTTAATTTCCAACAGTGCTACTTCTTTCAATAGAGTGAGAAAATCATCAATTGTTGGGATAATAGAGGTGTTCCATTTCCTAGTGATGCATTTTTTTGAGACAGCCATTATAGTCCAAAGAAGATAGAGTTCTTTATTTTTCGTAATAGTTGTTTCAGTTCTATTCAGAAGAATTAATGACTTTGACAAAATGAAAAGAATCAGTAAAAATGGCTTGCAAAAATTCACCAATATCCTCCCAAATTTTTCTAATATGAGTACAGTCATATATAATATGTGACCAATCAGCATTACATTTTAGATTACATCTCCAGCATATTACATCATTAGTATTTTTAAATCTAGCTATTTTATTAAGGGTGTAAAAGGCTCTATGCAAGATTTCCATGCAAAGATTCTCCAACTTTGTACATTTGAAGTTAACTTAATAGAATATAGTATGTTTATTTTTGACTCCTTAGATAACAACAATGAACAATCTTTATCGATAAAATTCTAGAATTTCTGGTTAGATTTTGTTTTGTAACTAATTAATTTTATATAACTTTGAAGTTAGATTTGTCCAATTAAAGTCTCTGTATAATACTTCATATAGACAAAATATAAATGTAGGTATGGAGTTAAATGAAGAATTTTCTATTATTCTACACAGATCTTGCACATGTGGTACCAGGCTATTAAGAATTAACCAGTCACTACTTGATAGATTGAATGTATTAATTATCTGATTGACATTCATGACTGTCAGATTTTCTATTCATTGATACCAACATGAGAAATGTTTCCCTTTCCATGAGATGAGTATTTATGGAAATGTTATTAACAAAAATTTGTGTAATATTAAAAGGAGTTAATAATTGAAACCATAATTTAATTTCAATAGTATTGTTTATGAAGCTCCTAAAAGTGTTATAAATGTAATTTATATAATTTAGATTAGTAGGTATGGTGGAATTGTATTGCAAGTTGATACAACTGATATGCCAGAGTATATTGTTTTGTCCAAGCAGTTGTATATTTTTTGCTAATTTATTTTCTTCATGAAAAATAGCAGTATGTAATGTTTTCCAAGCAGAAGAACTTTTTGGATCTATCCAATTTATAACTGTTTTAAGAATAGATGCTTTAATGTAGGATTATAAATCAGGAAAGTTTATGCCTCCCATTTCCCAGGGTCTATGGTTTAGAAGAGCAATCCTATTTTTTTTGGATACCAAAGGAATCTTAAAAAGATTCTATTTAATTATTTTAAAAGATTTTTACTAGGTATAATAGGTATTGCTAATCCAACGTAGTTTACCTTTGGGAGAAGTACCATCTTTATTAGCTGCAATCTGTCTTCAAATGTTAAATACAATTTATTCCGTTTCACTGTTAATGATTTAAGTGTAATCAGAATATTTTTTATGATTTGTAGATAGAGTTGATGGTAATGTTTCACATAAAACTATTCCTAAATAGTCTAGAGATGAAACCTGTTTTCCAACAATTGGATTTATGTTAGTATTAGAATTATTTTTATTATTTAATAACATATGTTTCGATTTGGAAGCATTAATCTTTAAACCTGAGATGTGATAAAAATTTTCAGCTAATGAATTTAATTCACATAGTGACTCTTCTGAGTTTAATATGGTGAGGAAAATATCAGCAAAGAGCATTATTTTGGAATGAATTTGATTATTAATTTCAATACCTTTAATTTTAGGGTTAAGACGAATAGTAGTGGAAAAAAGTTCAATTGCTAATGCACACAGCACTGGCAACATGGGGCATCCTTGTTTGGTACCCTTAGTAATTTTAAATGCATCTGATGTGAAAGGGCCTAACTTTACATAAGCTAGATTATCCTTATAAATGTTTTTTATTACATTAATGAATCTTGAGGGGAAATTATAAATTTAAAGTATTTTGAAAAGATAATCCCAGTTTAGTGAGTCAAATGCCTTTTCAATGTCTAATGTTACTATTAAAGCTTCAGCTTGTCTCTATTTAAGAGGTCTATAATGGTTAAAATTCTTTGTATGTTGTCTTGAGTGTGTCTAATGTGAATAAATCCCATTTGATCCTCATTGATAACTTGAGTTACAGATTTTTAATCCTATTAACCAGTATAGACTTAAACATTTTATAATCATTATTTAGAAGTGAAATAGGCCTGTATGAACTACATGAATTGGGATTTTTATTTTCTTTTAAAATAGGTGTAATCAATGTGTATCTCCATGAAGGTGGAATAATGCCTTGTAAATAAATGTCATTTAATGCCTTCTGAAGTATTGTTATGACTGATGATAGAAATAATTTATAAATTTCTATAATGATTCTGTCTATGCCCGGAGCTTTATTATTTTTGCCTTCTTTAATTTTCTCATTAATTTCTTTAAGTGCTATTTGTTTTTGAATATTTATGTTTAAACTCTCTGGTATTTTATTTAAATTTGTATAATCCAGTCCCATATCTATGTTGTTATGAGGAGAATCATTAATATTGTAATGTTTTGTAAAATGAAATTTGAAGGCTTCTAATATATCACCTATATATGATACATTTTTCTTGTTTTCCCCTTCATTAATTATATTTGTAATAGTGTTTGTACTGGAATGCCTTTTTAATCTCATTGTTAGGCTATGCATATATTTTGGTGACACAGAGTATGAATTTAATTTTAATTTTTCCAATGCCAGATTGGTTTTATGCATTATAATGTCATTGTATTTTTATTTAATTCCCCAATTTCTTTTTTTTTTACCAGGTTCTCCACATCCTTAAGGTTAATTTCTATAATTTGTTTTTGGATATTAACTATCTCAGATGCCCATTCTTTTATTTTTTTACACCAGGAAATGATTTTACCATAAAGATATGCTTTTAGTGAATCCAATAAAACAACTACATTTACGTCACCAGTATTATTTGTATCTAAATAGCATTTTATTTCTAAATCTAACCAAGTCTTAAACTCATTTAATTTAGTGAAGTATGCAGGAATTTTTTTAGTAAGTGTTAGTCTGTTAAAGTTCATTTGCATTCTAAGAATGAGTGAATTTTGATCAGATATGGGGCAGGGAATTTTAAATCTTGGGATACATATAATTTATCAATTCTTGTTTGGGTATTGAATCTATAATCACTATGAGAAAATTGCAAGGATTTTTCATTTTTAAGGCTAAATGAATCTAATAACTGCATGCTATCTATCCATTTCTTAAGAGTTTTTCCTATAGCTGTTATATGAAAAGGTCGCTTACCTATAGTCTCCTGGCTATCTAAGATACAATTAAAATCCCCTCCTACAATTAAACTACCTTTTGAAGTCTTAATAATAAGTCCTATGTGCTTCTTAATTGTTCCTACTCCTATACCTGGAAACCAATAAAGATTCACCAATGTCCAAATTCTATTACTATATCTTATTATTACTAATGATAAAAGACCATCTTTGTCTTCATAATTATATATTACTTGAGGATTGGTAACACTTTTCCTCCACAATGTTAATACTCCTCTGTTTTTTTTACTATATGAAGAACTAGAGAGCTTTAAGAAATCATTTGGATTCCAAATGCAATTATCATTAACTTTAAAGTGAGTTTCCTCTAGAAATGTTAATTGTGCTTTATATGCTTTTAGATATTTAAGTAGGCTAGATCTTTTCCTTGGGATATTTAAACCATTCACATTTAGTGAGAGTACTATATTCATCTAGTTAAATTATTTATTGAAGAGTTCTGAATGGAAACAATAACAAGTTATTTTGCTACTTGTTTGCTGTATATCTTCCATACATTTATTAATTCTGTAGTAAATCTTCTTATTTCCCTTTGATTTATATATTATATATACTAAAAGAGGCCAAATAATAAGACAAACAAGAGTACAATAGTTAATTTTATGCACATGTATAAGTAAATATTTAGAATTATCTTTTAACAAACATGGAATGAATACAATTCCCAATCTGAAAGAACTAAAATGTTCAGTCAGATTAACCCTCATTACTAACAATAAATCAAACAATAATGAGAAGTTAGAGGCTCCATCATATGTTATTCTGGAGGTAACAATTAATCAGCTCTATCATATATATCTAGTTTGATCCATGCAGGTATCTATATTTTTATTATAAAATTAACTTAATATAGAATTTAGGCAATAACTTTGATCAAATTTACTTTATGTGTAGTGAATCAAATATGTAAATCATTCAAAATCAAATATTCATAAAATGTAAGTAAATATGTCAAGAGATATTTACTAATCCAGTTTCCTTTCAACTTTCATGAGTTTCTGTATAGTGACCTATTCATTTAGTAGTTATCTTATATGATATACTATAACCAATATTATAAGACTTATCTACAATAGTATCAACAATTAATCTAGTGAACTATAGCAGAACCACAGACCACCATTTATCTGATGTATTGGTTGAAGTACTTAAATTATATCATTCCGGACATGTAGTGATTCAGTACATATATAAATACTGCTCCAACCAGTACTATACATAGTATTTTAGTGTAAGAGAGCTCAATATTGTGTTTGTTACATTACCCTAAACTTCAGTAAAGAGCTCTTTTGCTACTCTTAATGTAAAGCATTAAAATAAAGTAAATCATAAATGATTATTCACAGTCATACCTCGTTATTAGAACACTCAGTCCCATTCTAGGCAATATAAATTCAATTGAACAACTACCATAAATGCTAAATAAATGATACCAAAACGTAAAAATGTAAGTAAGATAATCAAACTGTCAGGTCTTTGATAATGATAACTTCACAACCCCGAGCCTTCTCAGCAAGAAATTCCTTTAGAATGCAGTTAAGGATTAGTATGATTACCTAGATTAATGAGCATGCACAAATTGCTCTTTGCTTGTATTCTGTCACTACTATATCAAGTGAGATGTAGTATTACAGATATGGAGTTTCTGAAAATATATACCTTTGTAAAGATCAAGTGTCAGTTAAGACCTCACATTTTCTTTTCCTCTTCTAGTTGTGTAATCAATTTCCAATTTTAAATTATCTTTCCTTAAAACACCACAAAATGTACAATATACAGGTGTCTTAGAGTCCTGTTTTTGTTTATTTATTCAATAAAGAATGCAAGTTCATGAGTAATTTGAAAAACCAAAGGTAATAAAATGAGTCAACTGATGAATGTTTCAACTACCCTCTCTATGTTTTAATGTTTCCTTATGCATATATCTTATCCTTTTATTTCATTTACCCCCTTTTTTAATTTTGAGCAATGTTTAACAATCATTTTTCCCTTCTATTTTCCATATGGGTCAGTACAGACCTGTACACAACTCTTCATGTTAACAGATTTTAAGGGTGAAAATAGGATGAATTTGTACCAGTTTCAATTTATTAGTGTAGGTGTGTGTCAACTAAAACATTGCATATATTATCACCTGTTTAAAGTTTTACTAATCCAGGCATTTCAGGCCTCATCTGCATATATTCATGAACTTGCAGAACATGCTCCATCAGAATACTTTTCCCACTATTACTGCTGCAAGACCAGAACTCACTTCCTTATGTCCCATACTATAATACTAGAATGAAACTTTAAGTAATGATCCATACAGCTTGCAACTATTGAATGTGAACATTATGCCAGCTTACATATTCCTGCAACTCACCTGTGACTAGTTTACCTGCTTTATATCACTGGACAAACACTCTACCTTTTGTCCAGCCTTAAAATAAATGTAAATGTGGCTCAGATTCAGTATAAACTGATATTAGTACTACTATTAGTTCTACAATTGTTGTTCTTAGCCTTCTTTACTTGAATGAGCCTTGTCTACAGTTGTACCATTATAGATGTAGTCACTTTGGCTGTGCCTAAAATTATTCTTATGACATCAATGCACTATATAAATAAATAAATATCAGTGGCGATCTTTGCATTTGTAGAAAAACAAGTAAGAGCTGATAATGTCTGCACATGTGTATTTATTCTTCAGCTGATATACTGTTTAAAGTTTTTTCCCTTGTTCACCATCGGTGAGAAATGCTCAGCTTTCCAGATGGGCAAGACAGTCATACAAACATACACACAGTAGCTCACATGTGCTATTCCCGAGTATAAGCAAAAGAAATCTATTCACATGCATAACCAGACTAGAATGAGAAATTTTATTTGTTAGACCTTAAATGGTTAGGGCACAATGCTCCGCACAGAGTCTTTTCATACATCAGCATTGAGACTGCTCACCTCAACAAAGGCGTCATTGACCATAAGAAATATACACTTCACATAAGCATCAACATCTAACATTCTGTGCTAACACCAACCCATGTAAAAAAACAAAACAGGCTACTTTCAATTTCCCCTCACTTTATACTATGTTATAAATGTGTAAACAAAAAGAGTTCCCGACCAATTGTAGCTCTCAACAATCTCAAGCTTTTTAACTCCTTGAAACAAAAAATGGAGGAGAAACATCCAAATAAACATTTTAATGTATCTAAAATAAAATTCTATGTGATTGATCTATCTAGAGGGGTAGAAGTGGAATTCATTTAATGTATAGGGTTTATAATTAGATGTTAAATGTTAAAAGAGTCCTTTACGTTCACGTCAGTTCACAAATACACTGACAGACTCGCTTAAAGGGTACTGAAGATTTCCTTGCATGTCTCGTGCATTTGAAAGCTTCACTTGTTCGTTTTAAAAATAAACGTTCAACTGGATTCATGAACTTGTTTGTTATAATAACCTCCAGTGTCTATGCAATATCTTTGTATAAATTAATCACAAAACTATACCAATGACTGAAACTAGTCATAGACTCAATTAAACTTTACTTAATACTTAGCGACTAATATTAAGAGAAATTAAAATAACTAATGCATAGCTCTTATTGTACTAGAAAGTACAATGTATATTAAGTATTTCTTACTCAGCATATCATTTCTTTTCCCCATGTATTACTGCCATGGACAAATGTAAACTAATAAGAGTTAATTAAATTATTGATGTTGATATGTTATTTATGTATTAAACTTTACATATAAAGTATGCAATATGAGTATTATAAGTTTATAAAATAGAATTTATAACATGCTTAAAAGAAAGAACAAACAATATTAATTTGTTACCTTTAGCATAGATTTTTAGTTTTAGTTGATACTTTGAAAGAAGTAGTGGAAGAGATACTTTTTGAGTCAGTTCTTTGCTTTTTTTTTTTTTTTTACATCAAACCAATTATTTTTTTCAGGAGATCTTTTCAGTGATGTAGTTAAAGCCCAGTCCATTTCCTCCGGAACTGTAACCATATTGTTTTTGATAAAAGCTACTACTTCCTCAATGTCATTAAAAGTTTTTATTTCATTTGAAGTAAAAATCCTTATTTTTGCAGGGTATGCCAGTTGTGCCTTTATTTTGTTTTGTTTAAGTAATTTTGCTAGTGGTCAGGCTTTCTTTCTCATTTCCAAAACTCTAGAGGAAAAGTCATTGTCAAATTTAATTATATGTTGCTTGTATTTCAGTGGGGATCTTCTCCAAGCACATTTAAGGACAAGTTCCTTATCAAGATAAGAGAGAAATTTAACCACAAATGACCTGGGCGTGGATGATGGTGATGAAGGAATGGGTTTCCCAATGGCTCTATGAGCTCTTTCTATACCATAAGAGAATACTTCTTTTAGATCTAGGATTTCAGGTAACCATGAGTTAAGAAAGGAGATAATATCATCTCCTTCAGATTTTTCTAGTAAACCAAAAATATTCACATTAGACTTCTTTTCTCTATTTTCCATGTCATCCAACTTGTTGATAAGCCATTTATTTTGCTGCTGAAGGACATCTCCCTGGATTTCTTCCTCTTTGAGCCTTCCATCTATATCAGATAAAGACTCTTCAATGCTTAATATTTTAGTTTGATGCTGTTGAAGTAACTCTTTAAAAGATTCAATTTGTTTATGGAAGTTTTCTCTCAAATTTTCTAAGGTGACATTGAAGCTGTCCATTTTAATAGATAGTTCTTGTAAAGTTGAAGACATCAACTGAATTTCTTTCTTCAAAGTAAATTCTGCATGTGAGATCTTTGAGCCACTCATCTTCAGAGAGCAGTTTTAAACTCCAGATATTTCTGACAGGAAATTTTTGAAGAATATATTCCAAACTCAGTGTAATGATAGTATAAATGTTAAGGGACAATATTTAACTGTTTTTTTCCCTAAAAAAAATGGTTATTTCCTGTTATTTAAAGTATTTTTGAGGAGCTCTAAAAAAGTGCTGCTTTCAGAGTGCCATTTAGGCTCCGCCCCCTCTGCTTTGAATTGTTTTGGTTGTTTTGTTAATCTAATTTAATATGGAAGCTTGTTCCATGCAATGGTAGGGTGATAGCTGTATAGGTTGCTATCCATTTTAGTCCTAGGTTTGTAGATACATAGTAGGTCTTGGTCAGAGCTGCAAAGTAGTCTAGTAGGAGAGTAGTGAGATATTAGGGAGGATAAGGTAGGGAATAGAGTAGTTGATATAGTATAGAATGAATGATCTGGAGCTGAGAGAGAAGAAGCAAACTGGATAGTTCCAGCCAGTTTAGGTGTTTAAGTGAGACACAGTGATGCATTTTAACAGTATGTTGGGCAGAGAATCTGGCTATCTTATTATAAGTAGAGTTAAGTTTTGCAAGGAGTGTGTTATTAAGGTTTGTTAGAATCAGAGAGCCGTATAGTAGACTAGGTAATAAATAGAAATGAGATAGGGTAACTTTAGCTTTGTAAGTGAGAAACTTTCTATTTCTATATAGGAGGTCTAGTTTTTGATGAGTCTTCTTGATGCAGTTGTTGATGTGCAAGTTGAATTTAAGTTAATGACCTAGTGTGAGACCTAGGAGATCGGTGCTTGTTTCAGCTACTATAGGAATCTTATTGAGAGACAGTATGGTAAAAGTAGATTTAAGATGGGTAATAGTTTTTGAGAAAAATAGTAGGAGTTTAGTTTTTTTGTTTTTAGGATTTAGGATCAGTTGGTTATTGGTGAGCCATGTTTGCACAGAGGTGAAGGCAGCCTGAGTTTTGAAGATGAGATCAGAGGGAGAATCAGTGATGGTAATCACAGTGGAATCATCTGTATATTGTACAAGAGATGACTGAGAGCAAGAAGTATGGAGTTGGTTTGTAAAAATGTTAAATAGCAATGAACCTAATATGGAACCTTGGGGGAAGCTCATCTTTATGGGGAGAGGGAGAGAGTGTAGAAAGCCATTTCACAGATTGTAATCAATCAGAGAGATAGCTGGCAAACCAATTAACAGTGGCAGGAGAGAAATGTAGATTAGTCACTTTAGTCAGAAGTAATGAGTGTGATACAGTATCAAAGGCTTTAGAAAGGTCTAAAAATAAACAGGAGACAAGTTTGTTGTTATCATGAGCCTGGAATATAGTGTTAGTAAAGGAGATTAAGGCAGTAGTTGTACTATGTTTTGGGAGGAAACCATGCTGAGTATGAGTAAGTAAGTTTTCCTGTATTGGATATTGCAGGGTTTGCTTATGTATGCATTTTTGAAAAGTAGTTTAGAGAGTGGTGACAGGATGGTTATAGGTCTAAAGTTAGAGATGTCTAAGAGAATGTCCTCCTTTGTGGATTGATAATCTGTGAAATTCTTTCCAGAGAGATGGAACTTTAGACTCAGTGATAGAGCAGTTAATCAAGATGGATACTGGAAAGGCAAGAGTACTGGCTGCTAGGTGGAAGAAGTAAGAAGGAATGTTGTCAGTGGAAGCTGAGCAAGGTTTTAATATGGAGAGTAGAGATTTGATATAAGTGGTAGAAATAGACTGTAAAGAAAAAGGATTAGAGGAGTTGGAACGAGAAGGTGGGGTAGAGTGGTTAGGATCTTTAGGTAGAGGGGAGTTTGTATTAATCATCTTTTTTACGAATTCTTTAAAGAAAGAGTTGAAAATGGTGGCAGTGTCTTCAGGTGTCCTATCTGGGTGAGGATTAGGGGAGGAGGTGTTACCAGGATACAATATTTGGTTGACTGAGTTCCAGAAATTTTTGGGATTAGATTTTACAGCTGCAAGAGGGTTGAAATAAAATTCTTTTTTGTCTTTAGCAATGTTTTTTTTGTCTGGATTCCGAGTTCTCTGTATTTTTGCCAGTCAGAGGGGAGTTTGTTTTTTTCCAGGTTTTCCATAGCCTGTCCCTATTTTGCATAAGGGTGCAGGTTGCCTTGAATAGCCATGGGGATACCCTGGATTTAATTCTAACAGTACGAAGAGGTGCAAGGGAATTTAGTATATCAAGAAATATGGAGTTAAAGGATTGGACAGCATCATCCAGACTGAGCTCATTAAGGCGACTCTAGTTAATTCTAGAGAGAAGAGTGTTGAAGGTGTCAGGAGAGAAGGTGGATAGTTTTTGAGAAGTTATGTATCTATAAGGTCTGGTATGGTGGGGAGTGAATCTAGTGACTTTTATGGGAAAGTGATCACTGAGGGTTATGATATATAGCAGGGTCAGATACTAGTATCCAGTCTATTAGAATGCTAGGGTTTTGTGAGTTATTATAGCGAGTAGGTTCAGATATTAACTGTGTGAAGCCATGTAGGTTGATATGATAGGTAGAGTTAGGGTCATTTAGAGCTACCCAATTTATAGTTACATCTCCAAGGAGAATTGTTTCATTCGAATAGTGCTCAGTAAGATAAGAGAGAAAGTTTTCAAGCAAGGGAATATTATTACCAGGAGGAATATAAATGGCTACTACTATGATGGTAGTGAAGTTATTAAGTTTAAGGTTGACAGCCAAGATTTCTGCTGGTGAAAAAGCTGTGATTGGTTCATTAATAAGGGTGAGGGTAAGAAGATTTGAGTAGATAATAGCAACCCCATCCCCTTTTTTCTTAAGCTCATCAAGGCAAAATATATTATACGCAGGGGGAATAATGTCTCTATCTAGGATATATGGTTTCAGCCAGGATCCAGTAAGAGTGATTACATCAGGTGTATGATTTGCAACCAGGCATGGAATTCATTAGTTTTATTGAGTATGCTTCTGACATTCATAAAGTAGAATGAGATATGTTTTTTAGGTTGGACAGGGACATTTTGGGTAGGAGGGGTAGAATTATTGGTGAGGGATGTTGTGACAGATGCAAGACTGGGATGAATATCACCTGATAGGAGTAGAGTGATATGGAGAGAGGGGAAGTTAGTTTATATTGGTAGTTAAAGAGGTATTTTATTTTAGATTTAGAATGTATAGAGCAGGAAGGAGGAATTTTGATTCTGGGAAGGGTAGTATTTAGGGGGAATAAAGAAGAAGAGATGTTTACAAATTGTTTTGGGGAAAAGAAGATATAGCCTTGAGAAATTGTAGGACTATTGCTGACTGGAGTTATATATGGATGGGGGATAGTCAGTGATGTGAGAGCAGTGGATGCTGAAAGAAAATAATATAAGGCAGGATATCATATTGGGAAGATAAGAGAAGTCAGTTGATTGAGAGATAACTACTTTGTTGCACATACTTTATTGCACATATGTAATTATACACCTATATATACAGATATATGTATGGGGTCCATTGTTTTTCTTTTTGACAGGAAGTTTGGTTCACATCTATTTAATTGGTTGCATTTGATCAACTATACAGATTGTTGACAGGTATGTGAGATGGACACTCTCCAGGTAGGGAAATATTTGCATGCACCAAGAAGCAACCTGGGTGCATGCGGACTTGGAAATTGACATTTCCATTTTCAATATAGAGTAGTTTACCTTCAACATGTTGACATTCTTGTTAGTCACTCAAATAAAGATAAATCATACATAAATATATATGTACACACACTGAAACACACACACACACACACACATATATATATATATATATATATATATATATATATATATATATAAGTGGAACTGACAACTGGTCAAATGTTTCCACTTGCCAAATGGAAAAAAGCCAGTACAATGGATCGAAAATCAACTGATTTAACATACTTTTTTTTTTTTTTTTTTTTTTTGTAGAAAATCACAGTATAGTGAGGAATAGGGAATTTGCCTTTTCCCCACCGAGATACTGAACACTCTGCAAAGATGTTATTGTCTATAATGTTTTTTTTGTTATAATACAACATGCAGTGTTTCATGTCTCAAGAATTGTGCACTGCAGATTATTTGTAAGAGCATTACATTTCTTGAATTATATTGGAATAACTTGTTTTTACTAAGCGCATACATTTTATTATTAAAAATAACAATACATTTTATTATTAAAAATAACAAAGTACAATAGACTAATGCTTCTAGAAGACAGAAGATTCAGCATCACTTCTTGCTCCCAAAATTATAAGAAATCTGCTTTATATGCATCTTTTGGATGAATAATTATATATTAGCAATGATTTAATTGAGATTTCTTGGACAATTAACTTACTTTGGAGGTGTATATGTGTCTGATTGAATATAGTGACCTTATTGTAGGTCCAGTGAAAAAGTTCACCACTTTCAGTAATTTAACAAGTCTAGAAACCAAAGAGCGCAACTTAAAACCATTTGTGATTTGTCTAGTTAGGAATTGATCTGTCAAAGACTTTATAGTCACTAACAAACTGGATTATAAATTAATCTAATTGTACAGATCTGATGCAGTGGAAACTCGCTACACACCCTTAAATGTAACTTTGTCTATTATCGCTCCACCTTGGGTAACGGAGTGCAATTGTTTTAGCGAAATGCCAATTTTGGTGATTTGGTTATTGTCAGTCTTCAGTGAAGTGCTCTACAAACAAATTTATAAATCCTTTTACAGTTTTGTACTACCAATCTAGCTAAATGTTTAGACTTTACCAGTTTTGTATAGCAGTGCCTAAATGTTTTTCAGTATTATACATTTTTTATTATACTCAATAACTAATTTGTATTACTGAGGAACATATTTTTCCTAGATCTCACTGAACGGGCTTACTGTTCTGGCTCTGCAGCAATGGTATCCTGGTTACTGATGGTGCCATAGCCTCTTTCAGGTCCACGCCTGCTTTTGTCTGTTTTTCCAGAGACATGGGACTGCCAGTTCCTATGAATCCCATACGCTTGTTGAGCTAGTAGGCTGGGATACTGGCAGATCAAGTTATGATTCTGTAGCATGGCTGGGAGGAAGGGAGGTGAGGTGACCACAGTGACACTATTGATTGTCGACTGGGCTCTTACAGTTTTATAATTATTGTTAGCTTTGCCTTTGTCCTTGTGTGTCTGACAAATGACTTAACTGAGTTCATTATTTGCATACCAAGGGAACATCCCCTACACCCAGAGTGATTCTTCTTTAGGATCCTGCCCGCCTCACTGACAGCAGATTCCATACTTTGTTAGCAGGTTGGGTCTTCTTTAAGTGTTGTGCCCCAGCTTGCCCTCACCTCCTCCACAAAGAGTGCTGGCGGACCCATGCAAGGTGTTTCCTCTAGTGTCCAAGCCACTAATTAACTTGGTGTAACTGTGACATAGTCAAGGTTTTATCATTTTATATTACAGAATGAAAAGACAATGTCATTAATATTATAGACTATCCTTAAAAAAGAATTTTGTGTGACTAGTATGTGTTCTATGGAATATATTCACTGTGAGAATTTTCCACCTATACCAATGTTTGTATTTTTGCTCAAGATTCCTTTGCTTTAGCATTCTGACATTTTCTCAGACATTTGCAATTGTCAGATAATGTATTTCTGCAGTGAGGCAGTGAATACATTAACACAAAACTGCTTGTTTTAGGGTAAAATGAAACAGGGTATTCACACAGGCTTGTTTATGTTTATGATTTTCCATTTAGCAAAACACGTAATTTTATTTAAAATCTTATCACATCTAAATATAGATTAGACCAAATCCTTATTACCTTACTTATGTTAAAGCATATTTTGACCTGAAATATTTGTATTTAGTGCAAATTTAACAATTAGTGATTGATCCGCAGTTGTGCTAAACACAATGCCTGCAACCTGCTACCCTTATTTGGGGTATGGAGATGGTTCCTACATTTGCAAGATGTACTTGGGTTTTTGTTAATAATCAGACTGGGTGGGAAGGTACTTAAAAATAAAAAGAAAGAAAGGAATGAGCATTGTCAAATGGGAAAATCAGTGAAAATTAATGGTAAATTTAAATATGACAGCTTGTAATTGTCTAAGTCTTGATATCACCACACCTCTCATTTGCCCCTGATTTCATAGAATTACCCTAATTTTGCCTCTTATTTTTGTCATTTTCCTTGTAAAATCTTTAATTTTTCTGGTCAATCATGAATTATTGAAGTCAGTCAATAATGCCAAACATTACAGTTTCATACTTCTTTATAATTCCAGAAATGTGTGTTGATGCAAAAACATGTCATTCAAGTAATTTATTATTTTATGTGAATTAAAGCAATAATTAAAAATTGCTCTTGAGTTTGGACCTTTCCCCCCAGTGTTTTTCACTTTGTACAGAATTCTTGAGCGAAGAGGTTGAGAGATATGGATGTCTTTATATATGTGCTCAGAAAAAAATATTCAGGTATGAAGAAGGAGATGCTGTACACTCCTGCAGTGTTACAGCTATGATCCTGTTATTCACTATATGCCTCTACCAATTGAAGTGTGGCTGTATTTGTAAGAAGGGTACATATTAAGTAGTTCCCTATATGATTCAGGCATGTCCAAAGGTCAGTTTCGAGTTTACTCTCCAGTCCAGCTGGTGAATCTGGGAATCTTGAGGCAATGTTACAACTGCCTTATGTATACAGACCACCCTCTCCTCCTCCCAACAAGCTCAAATATATGTGAGAGATGCAACTATATAGCCAAACTGGAGGCTAAGCTATCTCAACCCAGTACTGGCACAGCGTGTCAGGAGGAGAAGGTAACCACACACACCACAAATCCAGTTTCACATAGACCTATCGCATCAGCAAACCAAACACATAAACACACAAAAACATACTTGGAGGCTCTAAATAAAAATCTGCCTAAGCAGCAGAGACCACCAAAGCAGACATCCAAGCAACACCTACCACGAAACAATATCCACGTAGCACATAGCTCACAAAGTCAATGTGCCACACAGTCACAGCCCTTAAGGCTAAACAACACACCTAATACATTTGTAATAGGTGACTCTATTGTCAGACACACTGATGTCCCACTCACCAGGCTGAACAAGGAGAAGGTTACTGTAAGCTGCCTGTCGGGTGCCAGGATCCGCCACATAGCACAAGCACTCAGGTCACTCCAAAGCGAGTACAAATATGACTCCGTCATTGTCCATGCTGGTGTGAATGATCTGAGACGTACCTCCCTGGACTACATGAAAAAAGACGTACAGGAGCTCTTTGATCATGTAGTCCAGGCTGGTATGACCCTGACCTTGAGTAGCATCTTACCCTCACCAAGAATGATGCCACAATATAAAGACAAAATGATCAATTTTAACAATTGGCTAAAGTATTAGTGTCATTCAAAAGGGATCCAGTGTCTGTCAGCCTGGGATGACATGCTCGACAAGCCACGTTGCTTCGCTAGGGACGGCTTGCACCTGTCACCCCTGGGTTTTCAAATACTGGCAAAGGCTCTTGCCTCCCCCATAGTGCCTTTTTTAGGCAAGGCTCAAAAGACAAACCCACCCCCATAGACAACACAAAGAAAAAAAAACTAAGGGTAATGCTGCTCAACGCCAGAAATCTAAACCTCAAGATGCATGCACTCGAGACTCTCCTCAGTATGGAGAATATCAATATCTGTACAGTAACAGAAACCTGGTTCAAGGCTCCCGAGAGCACCCCAGCACTAACAGGTTATACTTCATACCATGCTTTCTAGCCCCAAAACTCGGACCGAACCACAAAAGGAGAGGGAGTATCCATATTTATCAAAGATACCCACACCTCCAGGTTAGTGGCACTGCACAAAGCATCGGAGACCATCCATGAGCAACTAACAGTGGGAAAAACTGCCTTTCAGTTTGTAGCCTGCTACAGACCACCCTCCCAAACACAGGAACCTCACTCGGCTTTCCTGAGAACACTGGAGAATATGAAGGTCTCTCCAAACACTATTATATTGGGTGACTTCAACTACCCAAACATCGATTGGGAAAACGGTTCCTAGAACTTATAAACTCAAATGCTATGGAACAACTGGTCACCACTCCAGCAAGAGGGGTAAACATATTGGATCTGGTTATCACCAACATGGGGTCTCTATGTTCCACACCAGAGGTATACCCCTCATTGGTAAGATCAGACCATAAACAAATCTCACTGGACATCCATATTCTGTCCCCACCCCTAGCCAAGGAAACCACGGTGAAGAACTTCTCAAAAGCAAACTTCACATTTCTCAGAACTGAGGTGGAATCCTTCAAAGCCCCTGGGCCAGTGGAAAATACAGCCCAAAATGCAGAATCTTTTACAAAAGCATTCTATGGACACCTACAGGAATGCATGGAGCATGCTATTCCAAATAAAACCAAGAATCACTCCTCCAAAGGCAGGAGACCTGTCTGGTGGACCCCGGCCATAAATAAGCTATACAACAGAAGGAGAAAGCTACTACATGACAGAGCAAAATCCCAAAAAGGGAAGGCATCACTGATCAGTACAAGTATCAGTAGCAAGAAACTACGATCCCTCATAAAATCATGTAAGGCCAGCTTCAAAAGAAAAATTGCACTAGACACTAAAGATAATCACAAGGCCTTCTTTAGTTATGTCAGAAACCTGGGAGGCAACTCCCAGATATGCTCTGAGTTAGTGCAAAATGACAAAAAATACACTGCACCCACAGACATTACCAACATCCTGGCAGAAAGGTTCAGTGCAAACTCCCCCCCCCCCCAAAAGAGCAAATGTCTATCCCAACAGATTGTAGCCTTCCTGTCCTGAGATCACAGATGCACAGGTGAGAGCTGCCCTCTCCAAAGCAAAAAATAAAGCATCAATGGGACCAGACGGTGTTCCGGGCTGCGTCTTACATGAGCTCCAAGAAGAACTAAACCCTCATATAAAGTCACTGTTCAATCTCAGCCTTACTACAGGATATGTACCCAAGGAATGGCATACAGCAACAGTGGTCCCACTCCACAAAGGTGGTGCCACAACAGACCCTGGAAACTATCGCCCTATAAGCCTGACTAGCCTGGTCTTCAAAGCTATGGAGCGTATCATCATGGAAATCATAAACAAAGACATTGGGAACCTCCAGACACTGGATCCTACCCAATTCGGTTTTGTTAAGGGCAGATCTTGCCTCTTGAACCTGGTCGACTTCTTTGAAACAGTTACCAAAGCCATAGATGAAGGGAAGGTCATCCACACAGCCTACTTGGACCTCGCAAAAGCCGTTGACACAATACCCCACTCAGGCATCATAAATAAGCTCACCAGCTTAAATATCAACCCCTATGTCACAAGATGGGTTGCAAACTGGCTCAGGGATAGAACCCACATGGTCAGAATAGCAGGTGCCATGTCAGACTAAACCATTTACAAGTGGTGTCCCACAAGGCTCCGTCCTGGGACCTCTCTTGTTCGATATATATTTCTCCAAGGTACAGGCTAACACGGGTGGACTATGGCTGACCAAGTTCGTAGATGACTGCAAACTGAGTGCTGTAATCGACTCTCCGGCTGACACAAGCATCCTCCAAAAGGGTCTCACAGAGGCGGATAACTGGTGCCAGAGCCATGGCCTAAAGCTGAATGCCAAAAAATGCATAGTCATCCTCTTTGGGAAAAACAAAGTGCCCACAAATTACCACATAGGTGGTAATCCATTAAGTACAGAAGAAGTAATTAGGGACTTGGGGACCCAAGTAGATAGCAATCTCTCCTTTGACAATCACGTTGCCAAAGTGGTTAGAAAGACCTTCTATATAGCCCATCTTATCATGAAAGGGTTCACATCTAGATCAAGAGAGGTCATTGTGCCCCTCTACTCATCAGTTATCAGGCCCATAATTGAGTACAATGCCCCGTTTGGGATGTACCTTACCCGACACCTTCAGCAACTGGAAAGACCCTAAAAGTATCTCAACAAGAGGATCAAGGGGCTCAAACAGATGTCCTATGCAGTTCAGCTAAAGAAACTCCAGCTCTACTCAGTTGCGTACCACCTACTCAGAGGCGATCTGTGTCTGACGTATAAAGCCATGTCCAACCCAGAATTAATGGACATGCTTCACCTCAGGAAATCCAAATTCCTTAGAGCTACACGCTCCAGGGACTTGAACCTCAGCACAAAAATAAATAGGACATGCTGGTGGGACAGATTCATATCCCAGAGGCTCCCCTCACTCTGGAATAAAATCCCAGTCCATGTTAGGCAGAGCCCCTCACTGACCCTCTTCAAGAGAAATCTTGATGAATGGATGGGAGATCATAAGTTTACCCCTGGGATCTCTTCTGTGTCCCTGCTTGACAGAGGTACAGTAAACTAACCTTAAAAGGGCTACCTTCTGTGACTTACTATGCAGAGGCACAGTCAACTAATCTAAAAGGGTGGCGAAAGCCAAACACACTCTGGCTAGGCTTATAAATCCCCTAGGGTAGATAGCCTAGTATCAACCTATGAACCTATGAACCTATATTACATGTAATGCAGTCACTGCTGATGTATCAGTCCAACTTCTGAATGAAACTTCAATGGTGTATTAGATACATTTACAGTCTAAAAATCCCAAAAGTGTATCTTAGAACTGTGCTAATAACAGAGTTGATTTATTGACTTTTTTATCTAAAGGGTATATAAATATATCAATTCTCATATTACTTTCATTGGTAAGAGGTAGCTGTAACCAGTGCATGTCAGCAATCCTTCTGCGTTAGAGCAGAGCACTGTAGCATACAGCACACTAAAATAAAGTAGTAAATACTAAGAACAAGACACTGACACCAGGAATAACATGGCCATTTAATAACTGAGCTTTTATCTCAAATAGATACATCATACACTGTGCACATGACCAGAAGTGCTGTATTCATTGCATTTGCTGCACTGATGATAATGTTACCTTAAAGGAATGTACCATTAGTTTAGAAAAGGGGATGCAGACCTATGAACCAGACAGTTTGATGTAAACAAGTTATCTAAGAAAACAAAGACATACAAAATGTTTGTAGCAGAGATTAAACTTCAGTTTTTAACTTGTATTTCCCATTATTCTAAAAGAGGAGTTATAGGAAGCTGTACCTTAGGGTAACCCACCTGCCTTTTGTTTATGTAGATTCTGTAACTTAGTTTGTGTCCATTTATTTGTACAGATAAGCCAACTTTAATTTAATTAATTTAAATTTATCCTTTCATTCTGTATTATAACAAATAATTCTAAAATCATTAATTACTCAACATTCCCCTTTCACCATGCCTGTCTGCTTGAACACACATACAAATACATTTGATATCAGCACAAGCTGCATGGCTATTTCTAGTGGAAACAAAGTATTGCACTGCAAAGTAAAAAAGGTTTGCTTCGTGTTGTCGAAAATATTTTGAAATGCTCATAGTAGTTATTTTGAAGTTGACAGGATGTTACTATTCTTAAGAACTATCAATTCTGTTTCATGTGTTATTTCTATCTGTCTGCAATACTTATTAAAATCAGTACCAACTGGATGAAATTGAAGGTGTTTTTCCTTTTGTTTGACAGTCACCATTTAGTTGGCAGTGATAATTATGTGATGCATTTGAAGGTCTAAGCCATAATACTAACACAGTGCATCATTTGGTTTTAACAGTACTGCTTGTCACTGTTTTACATTTGACACTAGCCATTCGTGTTCTGTCAGAGGCATGTGCAGTTGATCACTGTTTGGTGATCCCACTTCTTTTGTAGACATTTCCTTTTAAAACCATATACATTTTAAATCAATGACATTGAGCAATTGCAGACTCCCACTTCCAGGTATAAACAGAGTAAACACTGGATGTGTTTTATGGGTTCTGGCTATGGCTCACTTAACAGAAATCCTTCCATTTATAGTGTTGCTAATGTTTCTTAGACAATCAAATCTGGAATTAAACACACTATTTGACAGACTCTATGAGCTTTAATGGTGGGTTTACTGAAATTCTTATAAAATACATCAGTGTATAGGAGTCTTACCATGTGCTTTATTATTTTCTTTTATCAGCCACCCCCCAAAAGAAACTTACTGTATATTTGCTTTTGAAATAAAGTTGAAGAAACTCAGTCCTCCAGTTATGAAAATGAAGTACCTGCCTAGAGGCGTATCCATAAAGCATGTCAAATTATGCATGTTATAATGTAATCTGTTCATGAAATTTAAGGAATTGGTCTTATCTGAGCTATCATGAAGGCAAGTCTTCTTACAAAAATGCCTTACTACATTATTTGCTACCTCATACTAGATCAGACTAGGGCATTGTTATCCTTTTTGACAAATATTTTTCCCATTACATTCAATTACAATTTGATAATTTAATCTCCCCGAGTAATGTTGAGCTTGTCATGTGAAAAAAGTAAGAAGCTGCAACATTTGTGATAGTAAAACATGGGCCAAAACATAACTGCTAGCCTCATTATTTCATAAAGAGCAAATTATGATTCCATGTGATATTTGTTGCAAATTATCACATCTTCCGATATAGCTCCTCATTTATCGTTAGAATCCAAAAAGGTAAATTCTTAATAAATAATGAAATATTAAGTACAGTTTGCAGTGTGAGGCTGATTTAAATGGAAAAAAGAAATCTTAGTTTAAATAAAGCTGTATTATTATAGATATCTTCATAGAAAGTACTTTTCTACAGGGAATTGTACCCTTTCTCATAATGATGTAGAGTGATAATTCACATAGACAAAAACTAATTGCACATGTCCCAGTGCAGCAACAATAGAAAATTTATGTTTCTTTGTTTGGTAGCTGAATATATGAAGATCAGATAAAGGGGCCAGAATAAACAAACAGTACCTGGTACATTATCTAATGTAGTATCTGCTACCATTTTTTTTTTCCATGGCTTTATGTTCATCATAAAGAATAGTAGAAATATGTGGTTTCATGCATATGCAGATTTGAAATTTTGTAAAGTTATGATTATAACCGTTTATACCAGAATGAAACAAGTATATATATTTGTTCAAATTCCTGAAGAAATACCAATGAATGCTATGCTTATTCTGAAGAACTATTCCGTGCTAATGCTAATGAAAAGAACCATAATGATAAACTGTTACACACCCATGTGCCTTTTGATGGTGACATAGATAAGGCAATCCAAAAAGAGGCAAAGAGAAAGAGAAACAGAAAAGAATCCTTAAAGCTCAATGTGAAAAAGAAGAACACATTGTACAAGTATAGCAACACACTTAGTGTGCCAGACAGAGGGAGTACACAGGGAATATTAAAGACTGAGATTCGGCAAAGTGGTCTACAGGGTTATAGCCCTGACTATGACCAGCTGATTGAAGGTTAATTAATAACCTTCGCAGAGTGCTAAAGAAATGGGAAATGACCAATGTAAAGTAAAAATAGGTTCCTTTATTATATAAACATTAACCGATTCCATTCCTCACCGAGGAATTCATTAGAATAACAAGCCAGCAATGTCACTTCTTTAAATAGTCACCCTGAATTTTAATTTAAAGGTATAAAACAAGAAAATAATGTTACACTCACAAGATTCATGTAACAATATATAAATTAAAAATTAATAGCAATAAGAATAAATGCTGCATAATGTATTATGATTTTATGACTTCCACTGGAATCCAAAGTACATAAAATATTTAAAAGTTAACAATTGAAAATTCAAAAAAAATTAAATATACAATGTCCACGTAATTTAAATCACTAGTACTCTGTAATAATGTGATCTAATATAGCAAATGATTAAAAAGTCCTTATTATTAAAAAATAAATACAGGAATTATGTAAAATGAAGTATTTGTGGCTTAAAAGTTCTTGGCTTATGCAGATACTTTTATTTAACCTAGGTGATACTGTAGCATTCAGTATAAGCTGCCATAACAATCCTTTGTATTCTAAAAGGCTCTGTCATTCACACCCCCTCCCCCATGATTTTTACCTAAAATGGCAGTATTACAAACAGGAATCTATTGTATTCCTTACACAGTTCTGCATGCTTTGCAAGAATTCTTCCTAGCAATATCATAGTTGTGCCCATAAATTCTTTTTCTTAACATCCTTTCCATCTTTCCAATATAAAAACTGTCACATCCTGAATATTTAGCCAGATAAAAACTAGTCCATTTGATACACAATTCCCACCCTTGAAAAATACTTTAGAATTTAATTTTGTTTTTCATAATAATAGATTTCTCTTCTAATATATGAGGACACTGCCTACAAAATCCAGAGTTTTATGTTATTTCTTTATTCTCTTCTTTGTGCATCCTACTTTTTGATCTTTCTAGTAATTTCTTAAAATTAACAAGAGTTTTAGTCACAAAATGGAGCTAATTCCCTATAATTCTATTAACCTCCTTGTTTCCCTTTAGAAATTTCCGGTTACCTATTATTATGTTTTGAATATCCTTAGAACAATCACTGCATGCCTCTACACAAGCTCCTTCAGTTTTATCAACATTACATACCTCTTTGGATGTGTCTTTCTCAATCCCTATGGGGCCCTTCCCTAGAAGTAGTTTATATTTAATTCCCCATAGATCTTTCACCTCCTTAATGACATCCCACACCATGGCTCACAGTATCCCCTCTCAATAAATATCAGTTTTATTTTTTACATTTCTATTTCTAAATCCTCATATCTGTAAGTCATTCCAGCCACCTTAATATTCTGACCTTTTATCAAATTCCTCTTAAATGACTATGGCTGGAACTATTGTAATGCAAATAAGAGTTGCTAAAAGTGGGATTTCTGTAAATTCTTGACTTGAATCCCCATCAGTATGCTTGATATCAATGTCTAATTAATTAACCATCTCCCAATCATAGTTAAAAGTTAATTTGAAATAAACAATGGAACTGTGCATAAAAACAATAAAATCATTGACTATGTTATCAGGTCCATTCCATAAAATAAAAATGTCATCTAAAAATCTTAAATATAATTTGATGTATTTATAAAATTCAAAAGTAAAAATCGTATTCTTCTCCCAAGCCAGAAGAACAGCATTAGCAAATATGGAAGCACAAGTCATACCCATTGCAACTCCTTTTACCTGCCTAAATATTTCACATTAAGAATTCATTATTCTCTAAGACCTAGGTAGCAAAATCCAATAAAAACCTAATATTTTCTCCAGATAAAAACAACAAAAAAAAAATCACATCCAAAGTATCTAAAAAAAGGGACAGCCCCTTAGCCATCAGAATAGAATTAAATAAATCCACCAAATCTATTGCTAGGAATCCAATGGTTGGTTCCCATACGTCTGGGGTTAATATTCTCAGAAAATCCCATAAGTCCCTTTAATAAATGGGATTGCTGAAAAAATATAGGTTTTAATAACTTATCAGTATACACTGCAAAGGGGTGAGTCTTCGAACCACTAGCTGAAACAATAGGCCTATATGGCAGTATATAAATGTTTCTCTGTATATTTGGGATACTAAAAATAACTGGAATGATGGGTTTATCTACTTTCAAACATTTGTGAAGATCCATTGATATCCTATTGTCCAACAAAAGCTCAACTAAAAATGTATTCTACGATAAACTATATTTACCTCATTCCATGACATTGAATTGTAAAATTCCAAGTTATGTAAAATGTTAAGCATATTACTAGCATAGTCAGTTGTGTCACATATGACAGTTCCTCCACCCTCATCAAGTTTCATAACTCTGACTGTTCTGTCATTCACCAGGGCATTCAAAAGTTCATATTCTTCTTTGTTCAAATTACAGTTCCTCTTTCTACTCATTCTACATGACAATTTATAAATATCATCCACACATGCCTCTTCAAATGCTACTAAAATTAGGTGTGTTGGTGGATTGAACATGCTCTTTCTTTTTAAAACATTTCATCTCCTCTTCCCATAGGTGTTACCTTTATCCTCACAAAAATATATAGTTAAGTTCAGCTTTCTAATATATAGTTTTAACTCCAGTAAAGTACCTGTTACATCTAATCACCTAGCAGGAATGAATTTCAATTTTTTTTTTCAAACAAGGAAAAATAATTTTGAACAATATCCAGATGACTGTAATTAAAAATATGAAACCCTTTCTAGGTTAACAATATCCCATCATGACTTTCATCTATTGACGTATTCAAAAGTTCCTCTCTCTTTTGCTTTAATAATTGTTCTTTTTCCTCATTCTTGCATTCTCCCTTATTTTATATAACCTTTCATTGTATAGCTCTCCTCTAGAAGCTCTCATCAGCTCTGTATCACTATCATTCACAACCTGATTGGCCAGCCTCTTCAATCTGTGGAGGTGGGGGGGTCCTGCACATTCTCAATGTTATAGATCTCTTCTACATTTGTAGTGGCATTCCTCTGCCCATGGTAACCATTTTTCCCATGCCCCGTGTTATCATCTACTTCCCACAGAACACCACTTTCAACATGGTCCATCGTTATAGGACTTCCATTTATAACTTCTGCATTAAATCAACTATTCCCTTTTTGAACTTGATAAGCTATTTTCCTTTTCTACTGATCATTATCTGTAATTTTTATATCAATCCTAGAAAACACATTGTAAAACATTGTTCTGCAGTTGTTAAATAACAAATCAGCCTGAGTAAGAGTGTTAAGATACTCTACTTCTGTAAGTAAATTCTCAATATACTTTGAATTCCACTTAATAATTAATTCAATTAATTCAAACCCATGTTGACTGAACAGGTTGATAAATTCATAAAACACAGGGTCAGAGTCTTTAGAATCCAACTCATTAGGAAACCTAAAGACAAAATTCTGCATGACAAACACTCTCTAAAATATACATTGCCAAGTTGCAGTCCTCCTATTTTAAACAACTTCTTTTCTAACTCATAAATCAGTTTTTTTAAACTTTTGAAACTGCCTCCCTCAAACAACTGTGGTTCTCCATCAAGTCCAAAAATAAGAATGTTCAGCTGTAGCCTTAGCACTCAAATCAAACTAATAACTTTCAAAGAGTGCTAAGGAAATGGAAAACAACTGGTGTAAAGTAAAGGTCCCTTATTATACAAACAGTAAGCATTTTCTTCATTCACCAGGGACTTCATCAGAAAAAACAAAAATATTTATTTTACACCAATCGTTTCCCATTTCGTTAGCAGTCTGTGAAGGTTATTTGACGTGGGTGCTAAGGCTGCAGTTGAATGTTCTGAAGTTCAATTAATGATGTGGGTGTCTGAGGTGCTGGCAAAGAAAGGAAGGCTGGATGTATCCATGCAAGGGGAAGGGCATGCTCTTTGACACACCATGTGTTTCATTCCAGGAAGCTGGTTATGCACAACAGAGGACATTGTCCTTAAAGAGAAATAAATGGGTAACACTGGTTGAGTTGGAATACAAGTGGAACGATACTCTGCCTATCGCCATTGCATGTACATCCCCTGGATGTTAACAGCCATGAATGGGGGAGGGGCAGTAGTGGCTAAAATACTCCCAGCAGCAGCATGATGCAAATCAGGAATTCCTTGGTCTTTTTCATGGCTTCATTCTTTATTGGAGACAGCCCTAGGGAGTCTAGGAGAGGTAACTAGACCCAATGATCAACGACAGGCATCAGAGCATTTTATGTTGATGGTCAGGTGCAGAAGACAAAAAGATATGCACAACAAAAGTCTTAGACACTGAGGACTGTGCAACACAGGAGCATGTTCCATGAAGCCTAAAGATGTAAGTTACCAAAACCTAACATATCACATACGAGTCTAAACTGGATGATCGAACTTTCAAAGGTTCAACTGTCATATGGTCGACACCATATGATCAAATTTTTTAAATTTTGAACATTTTAACAGGAAGATTTCCCTTTTCTGCACTGTGGTACAATCTCAGAGTTGGTATATGTAAATAGTGGGGGCTGTGAGGAGTGTAGAGGGGCTTGCATCCTGTTTAAAATGTACAGGTAGGTTATTTGTGCACTTTATTTTTTTTTATTAGATTTTCGAACTTTTAAAAGTTTGATGATATGGTGTCGACCATATGGAGAAACAAACATTTGAAAGTTTGATTATCTAATATAGACCCGGCACATACAGTATAGCAAGGGGTAGTAATGGAGGATAGCCTGTGGCATCATAGAAGTTGGAGTGTACATCATAGGATAGTTACAGGAAATGGCTACTAAATATCAACATACACACAAACAGGAGTGACACAGCTTATCACAATGATGCGGAGCTACACATAGTGACACAATACACACACACACACACACACACACACACACACACACACACACACACACACACACACACACACCTAACACACATACAGTGCTGCACATCACATCACATCTAGAAACAGAATGGCAGCCACATCTGCAGTTACTCAGCAGCTGACAGGAACAGCCAATACCAAAGCATATACAGCAGCTTTATAACATATATAAAGGTAAAGTGGATGTCAAAGGAATTGTGTAGGCAGAAAATGCAGCAAATATGGAGCACAATAATGTTATGTGTGCCAGAGATGACAACCAGCATCATCACAGGAGCAGTATTAGACACATCAGTATGGCCCATACAATCAAACGTGGACAATGTAGATCCAGCCATGATGCTGTCAGGCACCACTAAAGTTTATATTTGTTATATGTTCTGCTTATTACATAGGAATGACTATGAGGAATTTAAGTAAATGCATCAAAGAACATTATTGTGCTATTAAAACAAAAAATGACAATAATGCGTTATACGGTCATTCCATTAATTGTGTTTTGTATAAAAAGTTTACATTTCTATATTAGAGCATATTGATTTAGATCCAAGAGGTGGCAACTTAAAAAATAAAGTTGAAAGAAAAGAAACTTTATGGCAACTTCGACTGGGGGCAGACAGTCCTCCAAGTTTGAATGAAGTTATAAATATCAAATGGTTTTTAGCCGAAAGAAAACTAGCTATCTGACACTTTACAAAAAAGTAGTTTGTTCTTTTAAGTTAACTGAGTTTTGATAATTGTATAATTAATTGAAGGTGCGTTTTTAGTATTTAAAGAGTGGTTTTAATAAGTTTTTTAAATTTCTGATGAAATCTTTTTGATGAAAGCATCAATAAAGTTCTTTTGTGCTAATTTCGATGTCCTCTTCTGGTTTCTAAAGTTTATATCTTGTTGGCAACATACTGAATGGAGTACCACACAAAGAGGTAATAGAGTGCACTGTTGCTAATGAGATTTATAGGTTCATAGGTTCATAGGTAGGTACTGGGCTATCTGCCCGAAGGCATATATTAGCTCAGCCATGTTGTGCGGTATTCACCGCCCCTTTGTTTAGTTCGCTAGGCCCTTTATCTAGCAGCTAGTACCCTTGGCCCCTATCTAGTAGAGCTGTTGGTATGATCCCTGGTGTGAACTTTCTGTTACCCATCCACTTGTCAAGGTTCCTCTTGAAGAGTGATAGTGAGGGGCTCTGTCTTATGTAGATCAGGACCTTGTTCCATAGCAAGGGAAGTCTTTGCGAAGGGAATCACTCCCTCCAGCATGTTCTATTCATTGTTGTGCTGAGGTTTATATCCCTAGAGCATGTAGCTCGAGTAGATTTGGTTTTGCTAAGATGGAGCATGTTCAACAGTTCTGGGTTGGACATGGCTTTGTATGTTAGACAGAGATCGCCTCTGAGAAGGCGGTATGCAACAGAGAAAAGCCTTAGTTTTTTTCTATCGTGCTGCATAGGGCAACTGTTTGAGGCCAGTAATCCTCTTAGTGAGGTACCTCTGTGGTCTCTCCAGCTGCTAGAGATGCCTGGCCAGGTACATTCCAATTGGTGCATTGTACTCAATAATGGGTCTGATGAGGGAAGAGTAGAGGGGCACCACTACATCCTTAGATCTTGATGCGAACCCTTTCGTGATCAGATGGGTCACATAGGATTTTCTAACCACATTGGCAACATGGTTATCAAAGGAAAGCTGACTATCTACTTGGGTCCCTAGATCCCTTATTACTTCTTCAGATTTCAGGGGGTTACCTCCTATGTGGTAGTTTGCGGGTACTCTGTTTTTTCCAAAGGGGATTACTACGCATTTTTTAGCATTTAGCTTAAGACCATGGTTTTGACTCCATGCATCAGTCTCATTTAGGCCCTTCTGGAGGATATCCATGTCAGCTGGAGACTCTATTATAGCACCCAGTTTGCAGTCGTCCACAAACTTGGTCAGCCACAGCCCTTCAGTGCTTGCCTGTACTTCTGAGAAGTATATTCCAAACAAGAGGGGTCCCAGGACAGAGCCCTGAGGCACACCTCTAGTTACTGGTCTGGATTCGGACATAGATCCTGCTACTCTTACTTTGTGGGATCTGTCTGAGAGCCAGTTTGCGATCCATCTTGTGACATAAGGGTTTATGCCCAGGTTGGTGAGTTTATCAATAATACCTGAATGGGGAATGGTGTCAAATGCTTTAGCAAGGTCAAGGTAAGCCGTGTGCACCTTCTTTCCCTTATCTATAGCCTGAGTAACTGTCTCAAAGAAGTCCACCAGGTTCAGGAGGCATGATCTGCCCTTGACGAAGCCGAACTGTGTGGGGTCAAGTGTTTGGAGGTTCCCAATCTCTCCATTTATGAGTTCTATAATGATTCGCTCCATTGCCTTACAGATCAGACTGGTCAGGCTTATTGGCTGGTAGTTTCCAGGTCAGTTGTGGGCCCACCCTTGCGCAGTGGAACCACCATTGCTGTCCGCCATTCTATGTGCACATATCCTGTCGAGAAGCTGAGACTGAACAGGGTATTCAGATGCAGGGTTAATTAATTTTGGAGCTCGCATATGACACAGCCCGAGACACCATCTGGTCCCATGGAGGCAGTGTTTTTACCTTTAGATAGAGGCTTATTAACCAACGTATCAGTAATAATTGGAGTTACACAATCCCCTGGAATAGTAATAGGCCCTGCAGGTGGTGGAGGGGGGGGGGGATTTGCACTGAACCTGTCAGCCAAGATATTGGCAATGTCAGTGGGGTCAGTGTATTTTGCTCCATTTTATACTAGCTCAGAACAGACCTGAGCATTGCCATTTAGGTTTTTGACGTAACCATAGAAGGCCTTATGGTTATCCTTGGCATCCTTGGCAACTACCTTTTCGAAACTGGCTTTAGTTGACTTGATGAGGGCCCTCAATTTCTTACTAATGCTGATCAGGGATGATTTTTCTACTTGAGATTTGGCCTTTTTTTGTATGTCTCCTCCTTTTATTGTATAGTTTGCTTATGGCCGGGGTCCACCAGACTGGTTTCTTCTTGCTTGAGGAAGGAGTCTTGGTTTTATTTAGGATAGCATGGTCCATGCAATCCTGAAGATGCATATAAAGTGCCTTGGTTTAGGATTCTGCATCCTGGATACCATTATCCTTCTGCAAGGGAATAGTGAAGATTTCCACTTCTGACGCAAGTAGTTTGAAGTTTGCTTTGGAAAGGTTTTTTACGATGGTTCCTTTGACTGGGGGAGGTGGAGGGGTGAGGATGTCCAGGGTTATCAGTTTGTGGTCTGATCTGACCAGAGAGGGAGTGATAACGGGTGTGGTATAATGGGCGCACATATTTGTGATGACTAAATCCAATATGTTGTCCCCTCTAGTGGGAGAACATGCCAGTTGTTCAAGGGCATTTGAATTTATAGATTCTATGAACCGCTGGGCATGGGAGTTAGAACTTTGGTAGTTTGCCCAGTCTATACCAGGGTAGTTGAAATCACCCAAAATGATGGTGTTGGGTAGGACCTTTATATTTTCCAATGCCTCAAGGAATGCTGAGTGAGCATCTTGGGACATGGTGGGTGATCTATAACAGGCTACGACTTGAAATGTGGTTTTGCCTGCTGATAGTTGTGCATGGATGATCTCTGGGTCATCATGCTGCGCCACTAACCTGGAGATGTGGGTATGCTTGATGAATATGGGGACACCTCCACCCTTTGTACTGCGATCCAGTAACTGAGGCCGGAAGGTATGATATGAATTGTAACCAGGTAGTGCTGGGGTGCTCTCTGGAGCCTTGAACCAGGTTTCCGTCACTGCGCAAACATTGATTTTCTCCATACTGAGGAGTGGCTCGAGTGCGTGCATGAGACTTCTGGGCGTTGAGTAGCATTACCTTTAGTTTTTGGTTACCTGTGCTGGTTACGGTGGTTGGTTTCTCCTTTGAGCCTTGCCTAAAAAAGGCACTATGGGGACGGCAAGAGCCTTGGCCAGTATTTGAAAGCCTAGGGGTGACAGGTGCAAACCATCTCTGGTGAAACAGCGAGGCTTGTCTATCATGTCATCCCAGGCAGACAGACACTGGATCCCCTTAGAATGACACCAGAAGCTTAGCCAATTGTTGAAATTGATAATTTTGTCTTTGTATTGTGGTATCATTCTAGGTGAAGATAGTATGCTACTCAAGGTTAGGGTCATACCAGCTTGGGCTAAATGATCAGAGAGCTACTCAATGTCTCTTTTCATGTAGTCCAGGGAGGTACGTCTTAGATCATTCACACCAACATGTACAATGACAGCGTCATACTTGTACTTGTTCTGGAGTGACCTAAGTGCCTGTGTTATGTGGCGGATCCTAGCACCCAACAGGCAGCTGACAGTAACCTTCTCCTTGTTCAGCCTGGTGAGAGGAACATCTGTGTGCCTTACTATAGAGTCTCCTATTACTAGCATGTTGGGTATGGTGTTTTGCCCTAGGGGCTGTCATGAGGCACACTGCTGAGGTGAATTATGTGTTTTCTGGCTTGTGTTTGGAGGTGCAGGTTGCTTGCTTGCCTGCTTTGGAGGGCCCTGTTTCTTTTTCAGATTGGTACCTAGTGCCTCCGAATATGTTTTTGTGTATTTATGTGTATGTTTTGTCAGTGCTTGTTTTGTAGATCCATGTGTGACTGGTGGTATGATGCTAGTTTGTCTCTTCTCCTCTTAACTGTCTGTTACAGTCATGGGTTGAGAGTGCTTAGCCTCCAGTCTGGCTGTGTATTTGCATCTCTCACAAGTGTTTGTGTCTAGAGGTAAGAGGAGAGAGTTGTCTGTATACATGAGGCAGTTGTGACATTGCCTCAGGATGCCCAATTCCACCAGTTGAACTGGCGAGTACACCTGAAGCTGACCTCTGGACATGCTTGGAAAAGTGAATTTCACTTGTCTTGCAGACAGTCGAGGGTCTTATGCTGTATTATAATAGTGCTGTCTAGGAGACTTGGAAAATAATAGTGCTGTCTAGGAGATTTGGACAAGTGCTGATTTGGGTTATGCAAGTGCTGCAATAAGAGCAGTTGATCTGAAGCACTTGAGTCGAGGCTTGCATTGTGTCTATTTCTGGAAAACATATATTCAGACAGTAATGACTGTGGAGAACCCACATGCCACATGCCTTATGTAACACAGGAGGCAGCAGAATGATATGACTGATTACAAGTGATAAGATTATGTGGCGATTGCATATTTGTTGACATCATTAAACTGAAACTGGAAAAGTTCTAAAGTGTAAAGAAAATAGGCTCAAAATGACAACTGTATTTAGAATAGCAGAAGCATTTAGAAACTCAGTATGTATGAAAATCAAACCAGAAATGGGCAAAAAACAGGTTGCAAAAGGAAGTCTTCAAAAGCAAAATAAAGAATATAAAGGTGATGGCCAGAAAAAAATAAAAGGAAACTAGAAAAAATGGTATTATAGTGAAAAGTATAGAGAACTACTATAACAGCCAGTTGTTGATCATCACACGAATCAGTAAGGAGAGAGAAATTTAAAAGATAAAAGATTAATACAGCAGCTCAAGAGAGTGGCATATATGTGGGATGGTTCAAATATCTGCAGAAAATAAAGGAGATAAAAGCTAATACACAAGTATACAGTAATGTGTCTAATTCCAAAGCAACACAAGTATTTACTGATTTATATGAAAGAAAAATTCTTGTTTTATAACTGAAAGTGATTGCATTTCTTTTTTTTTTCCATAATACATTTTTATTGATATATATTTTCAAAATACAATAAAATCACACACATAATTCACTACTATTACTATCAAAACTATATACAATATCTACATGAAATGCTTCCATATAAAAACCGTCATTATTCCAAAAAAGAAGACACCAGGGAAGAAAAACAAAGCCAAAACATTTGTAGAAGTACTTTGCGTCCATACATATCATACATATTTTCAAAACATTGTTTCCTCCACATATACATCCAAACTTTAATATATTCCTAATAACAGTATTACGCTAATATAATGTTAAAAACCTTTTCCCATATTTTTGGGTTATTAATATTTTTGTTACTTTGCTTCAGGAGTAATTTATGTGCTAATATATGCTTTATAGCCACAAGCTTGAAATTATCCCATGATGTCTTATCTGGTTCTAACCAATTTGTAGCTATATATAACTTCATCAGCAAAAAAATATTCATACATATTATAGTTTGTGACCTAGAGAGCTCTCTTGGAGGAACATGTAGAATCATAAATTCCCATGATAACGTTGAACTTTGATAACCCATCTTTTGTAGTTGTGTTCTAAGAGAGTTCCAAAGTTTATATATACACTTGCAACTCCAGAACATATGAAGAAGATCCGCGTTTGATTTGTGCAATATGGACAAGTTGGAGAATTCCTAGGATTAAATTTATGTAACCTAAGACGAGTATAATAAGCATTATTCCAAATCATCAACTGCGTATACATCAACTTTTGAAAAGAGACCGATTTTATTGTTAAATCAATTGCTTTTAATACCTGATTATCTGCTACTGTCATTTTGTTTACCCAATACCCTGACAACAGAATTTTATCCTGGAATTTTAAATCTTTCATTAATTTATTTGTTGTTGTTATAAATTTGACCTCCTGTTGGAGAGCCTGCCACAATTCAGAGCATTTATCCACAATTCCAACTACCGGTTTAAAGTTTTCAAAATGACTCAGAGCAAGTTCTCTGATTTGTCTCATGACAATCATATAACTCTTAGGAAGATTCAATTCCTGCCTAACTTGCGAAGCCAGTAAATGAAATTTATTAAAAACATCAATCAGAGTCAAATGTGATTGCATTTCTGACACAAGCTAAAATGGCATCAGGATTCTAGCTATGATTCCTCTGTGTCCTGTTACTTTAGGGAGATTAATACCCTGGAAAATGAACATGAAGGAAAGATAAATCAAAATGTTTCAAAGGGGTGAGCAAGACTATAAAAACAACAACCCGTTCACGTGGTAAAACAAGAAGCAGACAGTCTGTCTTAATATGGACCAGCCATATTGTAATAAGGCAGACTGTCAATGGTTTATTCAGGCTGAGCTGAATGGAGGAGGGGCACTGACCACAACTCTGATCTGTGATATATAACAATAAGTATCCTGTTTTTTTTGTTTATTTTTACTAGTTATTGCTTATTCTAACATTTTATAGCACTTTTTATTGTATGCTGCCTACTATATTTACTGTATGTTATTGCTATAAACTAATCTGCACTATTGTACTGAAAATGTCTGCCTTACAGGGCCTGTTAAATCACTTGTGTTACTGTCACACTGTTTGTAAAACTTTTTTAGCTAATTTCACTGTATGAAAGGTATTAACTTGAAATGTTCTCTATTTGTTAAACATCTATTTGTTTGTTCTGATTTCCTGCCAAGGAGTGTATCATATAACTGATTTGTTTGCAGTTAAAATCAATCTCTAGAGTCTCCTTTCTCCTTTATCTGTTTAAAACGTTCATGTTATGTCTCACTGCTGTTTTTCTGCTGTGATAAACATTTTTGTAGTCTATTCTACCTAAAATAGTGTAGCTAGTAGCAGTAGAATAGCCCCAATTCAGATTTGCTGTCTCCGGGCCTGTTTGTTTGTTTGCTGTGTTTTTTTTTTTGTTCCAGGCAATCTTGAATTAGCAGATGCCTTTCTTCACCTTAGTGAGAGGTTTGTGCTGACTGGTCACTGGCTGGTAAAGGTTGGCTAGTCTAGGGCCTGGAGTAAGCACGTATTGGTCCTTCTGAGCTTTTTTTAAGTTGTTTCAGGTTGTACTTTGTGGTATTTAGACCCTACCTTTGAGAGAAATTCTGTTTAGTCACACTGAGCTGAAGGGAGGAGGGCCACTGACCACATCGCTGATCTGTGATATATAACAATAAGTATCCTGTTTTTTTTTACTAGTTATTGCTTATTATAACCATTTATAGCACTTTTTATTGTCTGCTGCCTAGTATTTCTTACTCTATTTTATTGCTATAAACTAATCTGCACTATTGTACTAAAATTGTCTGCCTTACATGGCCTGTTAAATCACTTTTGTTACTGTCACACTGTTTGTAAAGCTTTTTTAGCTAGTTTCAATGTGTGAAAGTTATTAACTGGACATTTTCTCTAGTTGTTAAGCATCCGTTTGTTTCTTCTGATTTCCTGCAAGGAGTGTATCATATAACTGATTTATTTGCAATTAAAAGCATTCTTCAGAGAGTATCCTTGCTCCTTTATCTGTTTAAAACTTTCATTTTGTGTTTCACTGCTGTGATAAACATTTCTGTAGTGTTTTCTGCCTAAAATAGTGTAGCTAGTAGCTGAATCATAGTTTCCCAGCCTCCCTATCGGTGTCTTGTTTTTATACTCGGTAGTTCTGTAGTTGCCAGCCCCTAGTGTAAATTTGATCTGAGACACTCCTCCCAGTCCAGTGTCATTAGTTCATTCTACCTAATACAGAAAGAACATTTGGGAAGGCCAAGCCCCCTTAGTTTCTTAACCTTGAATTATCTTGTTTCCCCATTCCACTTTTATTAAAAAAAATAACTTTATTCAGCTGCTTTTACGGTATTTGTATATCTAAAGTGTTCAATTGCATCTTCTCTGCTGCATTTATTGCTGCTTGGTTTTAGCCTGTTTAAATTTTAAGTGTTATTGTAATCCTCTTAGTTTTGGTTTAAGCACTAGGGCTGGACAATTTCCAATGGTTTCTCCTGCTAGCCTGGTTGATATGGGCATCCTGAGACAGTGTAGCAACTGCCTCATGTACAGGGCCAACCATCTACTACTACCACCTAGGAACACAATTTGTGAGAGATGCAATTAAGTAACGAAGCTAGAGTCTATGCTCTCTCCCTCACAAGCCAGTATATCTGGCACTGAGAAGGTTGTCATCACAATCACTACTCCTCAAGCACTACCCACAACTACACAACACACTGACATGTGGAGGTTGTCAACAAAAACAAACCCAAACAAAGAAGACCTCAGAAGCAAAAACACATGAGAACTCTACAACCCTCCACACCACATGCAATGCATAGTCCACACACCGGTGTCTTATAGACACTAAGGCCTAACCATAAACCCAACATATTAGTCATAGGAGACACCATTGTGAGACACACAGATGTGCCTCTCACCAGTCTGGATAAGGAGAAAATCACGGTTATTTGTTTGTCAGTTGCCAGAATCCACCATATCACACATGCACTCAAGTCTCTTAACAACAGGTAATGTTATGACTCTGTCATAGTCCATGTTGGAGTGAACTACTTGAGACATACCTCCCTGGACTATATGAAGACAGACATGATTGAGCTCACTGAATATGTGTACCAGGCAGGTATCTCCCTAGCCTTAAGTAGCATTCTACCGTCACCCAGAATGATGCCTCAATACAAATAGAAAAGGAGTGACTTTAACAACTGGCTTAGTTTCTGGTGTCATTCCAGAGGGATCCAGTGCCTGAAAGCCTGGGAAGATATGATCGACAGACCACGATAGTTTGCTAGAGATGGCCTGCATCTGTCTCACTTGGGATTCAGGCTTCTGCCAAAGGCCCTTGCCTCTCCCATAGGGCCTTTTTTAGGAAAAGTCATGAGGTCGATACTACCAACATAAAAATTTCAACAAAACACAAATTAAAGGTCATGTGGCTAAACACTAGGAGTCTAAATGTGAAACTGCACTCATTGCAAGCATTCTTAACCCTGGAAGCTGCTGACATTTGTGCAGTCACAGAAAGCTGGTTCAAAGCTGTGGATAGCACCCCAGCTTTACCTTGTTACTCATCCAATCATACATTCAGACCCCAAAATGTGGGCAGCAAAGCCAAAGGAGGTGGAGTTCAATATATATTAAAGACACACACACCTCCAGACTGGGCAAACAGTATGATACACAGGAAACACTCCAGGTGCAGTTAACCATTGACAAGACCCCTGTTCAAATTATAGCTAGCTACAGGCCCTCAAATTTGACTCAAGATGCCCACTCCACCTATCTGGATCTCTTCAAATCTATCAAGATTCAACCCTTTACCCTGATCCTGGGTGACTTTAATTACCCAACCATAGACTGGAAAAACTACTCATGCCAGTACACAAATGCTCAGAGATTCCTTGATTTTATCAATGCAAATGCTTTGGAACAGCTAGTTGATATCCCCATAAGAGGTGATAACATCTTGCACTTGGTGTTAACCAACATGAGTAACCACTGCAGCACCCCTTCCTGGCAAGATCCAACCATAAAGAGGTCACTTTCGAACTCACCATCTCCCCTGACTCTCCTCTAGCTTGGGTCAAACAAAAAAACTTCTCCAAAGCTGATTAAAACCTCCTGAGGAATGGTATAAACAGTTTCAGAGCTCCCTCCCTCACTGTAGGAACTGGCACCAATGTCCAAATCTACACCAAAGTACTATATGAGCATTTATATAAGGCCTATATTATATCAATGAATGCTTGACATAGCGAATGCTGTATAACTGACACTAATATGTTGAAACATCAAAATGCCGAACACACAGAACAGTGATTTTTTTCCTTGAGAAAAAAATTACTGCTCCGTACAAAAAAAAAAAAAAAAAAAAACAAACACAAAATAAAGTGTCGGGCTTTGCCCCACCACACTCCCCATACTTAAATATACCAACGACAAGATCGCACCACAGTGGAAGAAATGGCAAAGTCCCAAAAACAGCCCAGTAATTTTTTTCCCTGGGGGAAAAAAAATCTCTGTTCCGTGCTTTCGGGATTTCACCATTTCGAGTAAAGAGGGTCGATTAAACAGCGTTCACTGTTTTAAGCATTCACTGATTTAATAGAAACCCTTTATATAGATGCATGGATTCAGGAATACCTGACAGGACAAAATCATCCTCTGCAAGGAAAAGTAAACCTGTCTGGTGGACATCTGCAATAAATAAACTATATAACAAAGGGAAAAAATTTCTGTCCAGGACCAAGAAGGAGCAGGTACCCAAATAGAAGCAATCTCTCCTTATAGGTTCATAGGTAGGTACTAGGCTATTGGCCCTAGGGCCTATATAAGCCTAGCCAAAAAGGTACCCTGGCTTTCACCACCCAGGAAAATTATTTTCCTGTGCCACTGTTGAGCAGAGCCACAGAAGTGATCCTCGGAGTGAATTTCCTATTTCCCATCCAATCATCAAGATTTTTCTTGAAGAGTGCTAATGAGGAGCTTTGTTTGCTATAGATAGGTAGTTTGTTCCAGAGTATGGGAAGTCTCTGGGACAGGAATCTATCCCTACAGCATGTTCTGTTTATTGTGGTAACAAGGTTTAGGTCCCTAGAGCGTGTAGCTCAAAGGATTGGGATTTCTTTAAGTGGAGCATGTCCAACAGCTCTGGGTTTGACATAGCTTTGTATGTTAGGCAGAGATCGCCTCTGCGTAGGTGATATGTGACAGAGTAAAGCTGGAGAGTTTTGAGACTGTCTGCATAGGGCATCTGTTTGAGGCCGGTAATCCTCTTTGTGAGGTATTTCTGCGGCCTTTCCATTTGTTGTAGATGTTTTGTGAGGTACATACCAAAAGGGGTGTTTACTCTATAATGGGTCTAATGAGTGACGAGTAGAGGGGAACAATGACCTCTTTTTTCCTGGATGAGAACCCTTTTGTGATGAGGTGTGCCATGTAGAAGGATTTCCTGACTACTGTGGTGATGTGATTATCAAAAGAGAGACTACTGTCCACCTGTGTCCCAAGGTCTGTTCTCACACTTTCAGTATTAAGTTTACTACCGCCTATGTGGTAGTTCATGGGTACAGACTATTTCCCAAAGGGGATGACAATGCACTTTTTGGCATTGAGCTTGAGGCCATGGCTTTGACACCAGGCATCTGTCTCAGTGAGGCCCTTTTGTAGGATGTCCACATCATTAGGAATTTTGATTATGGCTCCAAGTTTGCAGTCATCTGTGAGCTTCATTAGCCAAAGACCTTCTGTGTTAGCCTGTACTTCAGAGAAGTAGATACCAAACAGGAGAGGACACAGGAATGAACCTTGTGGTACTCCACTTGTCACTGGTCTGAAGTCGGATTTGGAGTCTGCTACTTTCACAGTGTGGGTTCTTCTGTCCATGAGCCAGTTGGCAACCCATCTTGTGACATAGGAATTTATACCTAGTTTAGTGTGTTTATCTATAATTCCAGAGTGGGGGATCGTGTCAAAAGCTTTGGCGAGATCTAGATAGGCTGTGTGAACCACCTTACCCTCATCTACTGCTTTGGTGACTGCTTCAAAGAAGTCTATCAGGTTTAGGAGACATGATATGCCTTTTACAAACCAGAACTGGATAGGGTCCAGAGTTTGGAGATTACCAATGTCTTTGTTTATAAGTTCCATGATGATAAGTTCCATGGCCTTGGAGACAGGCTCATCAGGCTAATGGGGTAGTAGTTCCCAGGGTCCATGCTGGATCCCCCTTTGTGGAGTGGGATAACCATCACTGTGTGCCATTCAGTGGGCACAAACCCTGAGGTGAGGCTATGACTGAACATGGTACTAAGATGGGGTGCCCGTTACCTCTGTAGTCCATGTAGAACGCAGCCTGGGATGTTGTCAGGTCCCATGGATGCTGTGTTCTTGGCTTTGGAGACTGTGGTTTTTACCTGTGCAGCCATGATTACAGGAACTTTGCATTCTTCCGGTATAGAGATGGACCCTTTATGGGGTGAGAGGTGGGTAAAGTTAGCACTAAATCTATCGACCAAGATGTTGGCAGTATTAGTTAGTTCTGCATATTTAGTGCCATTGTGCTGTAATTCAGAGCATATCTGAGTGTTGCCATTGAGATTCTTGACATAGCTATAGAAAGAATGCTTTGTGGTTGTCTTTAGAATCAGTGGTGATTTTGTTTTCATAACTAGCTTTGGATGATTTTATGAAGGATCTCAGCTTCTTATTGAGGCTGACGAGGGAGTTCCTCCAATCATGGGATTTTACTCTTTTTTGCAACAGTTTCTTTCTTCCATTGTAAAGTTTGTTTATGGCAGGGGACCACCAGATTGGCTTCATTTTTTGGAGGATAGCATCTTGGTTCTGTTAGGGATAGCATGATCCATGCGCTTGTGTAAGTGCTTATAAAGTGCAATTGTGTAGGATTCAGCAATCGTACCTCTATTGTCCGTCTGCATGGGTGTCGTGAAGTTTGCCACTTCTGTCTTAAGAAGCATGAAGTTGGCTTTAGAGAAATTTTTTACATTAGTTTCAATAATGGGGGGATGGGGCGGGATGTGGATGTCTAGGGTGATTAGCTTGTGGTCAGATCTGACCAACGAGGAGTTGACCTTTGGTGTGGAACACCAGTCACCCATGTTGGTAATGACCAGGTCTAGGATATTGCTGCCCCTGGTGGGGATGTAGATAAGTTGATCCAAGGCGTTGGAATTTATGAATTCCAGAAAACATTGAGCAAAAGAGTTGGTACATGAGTAGTTTTCCCAGTTAATGGTGGGGCCTATTATTAGGGTGTTGGATTGTACCCTAATATTTTCTAATGTATCAAGAAATGAGGAGTGGCAATTTTGGGTCATGGTGGGGGTCTGCTACAATTTGGATTGCGGTCTTGCCAAGAGTTAGCTGCACTTGGATAATCTCGGATGCATTATGCTGAGCAACTAGCCTGGAGGTGTCGATATCCTTAATGAATATGGACACAGCTCCGCCTTTAGTATTGCAGTCCAGGTTAGGTGGCCAAAAGGTGTGGTATGAATTGTAGCCTGGTAATGCAGGGGTACTCTCTGGAGCCTTGAACCAGGTATCTGACACTGCGCAGATGTCGATGTGCTCCATTTTAAGAAGTGCCTCGAGTGAGTGCATTTTGAGGTTTAGACTTTTAGCATTAAGTAGCATTACCCTCAGATTTTGCTTGCTTGTACCTGTTATGGTGGTGAATTTGTCATTTGAACCTTGCCTAAAAAAGGTACTATAGGGGTGGCAAGAGCCTTAGCCAGTAACCGGAATCCCAAGTGCAACAGGTGCAGGCCATCTCTGGCAAAGCATCGTGGTCTGTCGATCATGTCATCCCAGGCAGACAGATACTGGATCCCCTTAGAATGACACCAGAAGCTTAGCCAAATGTTGAAGTCAATCATTTTGTCCTTGTCCTTGTACTGCGGTATCATTCTGGGTGATGGCAGGATACTACTCAGGGCAAGAGTCATACCTGTCTGGGCTACAAAATCAGAGAGCTCTTCCATTTCTCTTTTCATGTAGTCCAGGGAAGTACATCTCAGGTCGTTCACACCAACATGAAAAATGACAGAGTCATATTTGTACTTGTTGTGGAGTGACCTGAGTGTGTGGGTTATGTGACGGATCCTGGCACCCGACAGGCAACTGACAGTAACCTTCTCCTTGTTTAGCCTGGTGAGTGGGACATCAGTGTGCCTGACTATAGAGTCACCTATTACTAGTGTGTTGGGTATATTGTTTTGCCTTATGGGCTGTGGTTGATTGGCACACTGAGTCTGTGGGCTATGTGTCATTTGGGTTGTGTTGAGGGATGGAGTTTGCTTGCATTTCTCCTTTGGAGGTCTCTGTTGCTTGAGCAAATTATTATTGAGAGCCTCTGTGAATGTTTTTGTGTTTCTATGTGTGGATTTTGGTGGTGTAGGTTTTCAGGGACTATGTGAGGAGTGTGGTGTGGTGCAAGTGCTTACCTTCTCCTCTTGGTTGTCTAGTCCAGTCTTAGCTGAAGAGAGCTTTGCTTCCAGTTTGGCTATATAAGTGCATCTCTCACAGGTTGTAATGTTGGGTGGTAGGAGGAGAGGGTTGTCTGTGTACGTGAGGCAATTGCTGCATTGCCCCAAGATGCCCAGGTTCATCAGGAAGACAGGAGAAAACACTGGGAGCTGACCCTTAGACATGCCTGCATAGGTGCTTATTTATTAAGTACTAAAAACTGTTTTCCTCTAGATAAGTGAGGAAAATTGAATGCTGTAGTAATTAGTAGCTTATTTAGTGCTTACAACAAGTTATGAGCAAGTGCTGAGCCCAAATAAACAGATTTGAGTGCTAAAACTAAAAAAACTGACTAGTTTTAAGGGAAAATTTAAAGAGCAGATTTTATGGTGCTGGGAATAGTTTAACCCTAACTAAGCAGCGATGCATAAAGTGTATTTTTTTTAACAGTAGAAAATGAGCAAATTGATTTAAACAAATTCACCAATTGACCAATAAGAGCTAAAAACTGAGCCCCGTTCCAGCAGTCTTTAATCAGACAAGTTTGACACCAGGTATCTGTCTCAGTGAGACCCTTTTGAAGGATGTCTGTGTCAGCTGGAGGGTCAATTATAGTCCGTAGTTTGCAGTTGTCTGCGAACTTGGTCAGCCATAGTCCTCCTCTGCTTGCCTGTACCTCTGAGAAGTATATGCAGAACAGGAGGGGTCCTAGGACTGAACCCTGGGGAATGCCACTTGTAAGCAGTTTAGAATCAGACCTAGCTCCCGCAACTCTTACCATGTGGGTTCTTTCCATGAGCCAGTTGGCAACCCATCTCATGATGTAGGGGTTTATGTTCAGGCTGGTGAGCTTGTCTATAATACCAGAATGGGGAATGGTGTTGAAGGCCTTTGCGAGGTCTAGGTAGGCTGTGTGGACCACCTTTCCCTCATCTATAGCCTTGGTAACTGTCTCAAAGAAGTCCACCAGGTTTAGGAGGCATGATCTGCCCTTAACAAAGCTGAACTGAGTAGGGTTCAGTGTTTGGAGGTTCCCAATATCTCTGTTAATGAGATCCATAATGATGTGCTCCATAGCCTTGCAGACCAAACAAGTCAGGCTTATAGGGTGATAGTTCCCAGGGTCTGTTGTGGCTTCACCTTTGTGGAGCAGAATAACCATTGCTGTGTGCCACTCTATGGGCACATAGCCTGTGGAGAGGCTGAGTTTGAACATTGTGTTTAGGTGAGGAGTTAGTTCATCTTTGAGCTCATGTAGGACACAGCCTGGGGCACCATCCGGTCCCATTGATGCTGTGTTTTTGGCTTTGGAGAGGGCTGTTTTAACCTGAGTGTCTGTGATTTCAGGGGCACTACATTCTTCTGGTATGGTTATGTACCCTTTTGGGGGTGAGGGGGGGGGTGATGTTTGCACTGAACCTGTCTGCCAGGATGTTGGTGATATCGGTTGGTTCAGTGCATTTTGTGACATTTTTGCACTAACTCCGAGCAGATCTGGGAATTGTCACTTAGATTCTTGACATAGCTAAAAAGTGCCTTGTGGTTATCTTTGGAGTCCTTGGCAATTTTTCTTTCGAAGCTAGCCTTGGATGATTTTATGAGGGATCGTAGTTTCTTGCGGATACTGATCAGGGATGTCTTCCCCTCTTGGGATTTTACTCTTTTCTGTACTAGTTTCCTCCTTCTATTGTATAGCTTGTTTATGGCAGGGGTCCACCAGAGTGGTTTCCTTTTCTTGGAGGAGTGAGTCTTGCTTTTGCTTGGGATAGCGTGATCCATGCATTTTGAGGTTTATACTTCTACACTGAGTAGCATTACCCTCAGTTTTTTTGTTACTTGTACTATTTACGGTGGTGGGTTTATCTTTTGAGCCTTGCCTAAAAAAGGCACTATGAGGGGTGGCAAGAGCCTTGGCCAGTATTTGAAAGCCCAAGGGTGACAAGTGCAAGCCATGTCTAGCGAAGCAGCGTGGCTTGTCGAGCATGTCATCGCAGGTTGACAGACACTGGATCCCCTTTGAATGACACCAGAAGCCTAGCCAATTGTTGAAACTGATAATTTTTCTTTATACCGTGGTATCATTCATGGTGAGGGCAGGATGCTACTCAGGGCTAGGGTCATACCGGCTTGGGCTACATGATCAGAGAGCTCTTCCATGTCTCTTCTCATGTAGTCCAGGGAGGTATGGCTCCGGTTATTCACACCAACATGGACAATGACAGAGTCATATTTGTACTTGTTCTGGAGTGACCTGAGTGCTTGAGTTATGTGGCAGATCCTGGCACCTAACAGGCAGCTAACAGCAACCTTCTCCTTGTTCAGCCTAGTGAGTGGGACATCAGTGTGCTTGACTATAGAGTCACCTATTACTAGTGTGTTGGGTATGTTATTTTGCCTTAAGGACTGTGATTGCATGGCAGACTGGTTTTGTGAAGTATGTGTTTCATGGTTTGTGTTGGGGGGTGGAGGTTGCTTGGATGTCTGCTTTGGAGGTCTCTGTTGCCTTTGCAGATTTTTATTTAGAGCCTCTGAGTATGTTTTTATGTATTTATGTGTGTTTTTTGCCAGTGCTGGTTTCATAGGTCTATGTGAGACTGGTGGTGTGATGCAAGTAATTCCCTTCTCCTCTTGACTGTCTGGTCCAGTCTTGGGTTGAGAGAGCTTAGCCCCCAGTGTGGCTGTATAATTGCATCTCTCGTATGTATTAGTGTTTGGTGGTAGGAGGAGAGGGCTGTCTGTGTACATGAAGCAGTTTTAACATTGCCTCAAAATGCCCAGAATCACCAGTTGGACCAGAGAGTACACCTGAAACTGCCCTTTGGATAAGCCTGGATAGGTACAGTGAGTTATTTTACTGATTGGCTGGTAAGGTCGAATAGAGAGCCTTGTCCTTTTCTACAGTATAGGTGGGGTCTAGTGGTAAGGTTTATTATTGCTTACTATGAGTTTTGAGCAAGTGCCGGGTTGACAAATGAATGGTTTGAGTGCTTAAGTTGAGAGTTTGTCTAGTTCCAAGGGAAAAATTGAAGAGTAGACTTTGTGGAGCCGGGAATAGATTAACCCTAGCTAACCGGCGCTGCCCGGTGCGCAAAACCGCGCAAATGCAGTTTTTATAGCAGGGAAAAGAAAAAGATAGAATTTAGCCCAAAATGGCCAATAAACTACTAACTTCTGGGCTGAAACCACTCCTCCAGAGACAGATAGGCTGCTCAAAGCTCCCATCTCTCACAGGTGAACAGAGAAACTTCCTTCTATCCAAGTAAGGTATGGGCAAACACAGAAACTTGTAACACAGCCCTGAATTTAGCACTAACCTGAAAACTGGATTATACTAGCTTAGAAAGGCAGGAAAACAAGTATTTTTTTTATTTGTTTTTTTTTGTTTTTTTCAGAAAATAAAGCAGATACAATAAAAAAAAACACTTTAAATGCACATAAATGGCTATCACACTTGAGTGTGTAGCCTACAACAGTTAAACAGGTAATTTAAACACAAAAACAACTTTGTTAAAGTGCAGGCAGTAAAATAAGTACAATATGTAGCTGAAACAAGCTTTTTAAATCACAGAAACTCTAAAAAAACAGCGTTTTAGGTGGTATTAGCTAAAGGCAGCAAGAAAATGCAGAAAAATGATACTTAATCACTCAAAAGTATCTCTTTTGTCTCTCTGCTGCTGTAGAACTCTGCAGGGCACCAGGCAGGAGCTTGCTGAGCTGTTTACTAGCACAAAAACCTTACAAATGCGGGTTTTATAGCAGGGAAATGAAAGAGATAGAAATTAGCCCAAAAATGGCCAATAAACTACTCATTTCTGGGCTGAAACCACTCCTCCAGGGACAGATAAGCTGCTCAAAGCTCTCTTCTCTCACAGGTGAACAGAGAAACTTCCTTCTAATATGGTCTCAAGCTGAATGCCAAAAAATGCATCATTATCCCCTTTGGGGAGAGTGATGTCCCCACAAATCACATTAATAGGAACGTCCTAAGAACACAATCAGTAGTGAGGGATTTGGGCACCCAGGTTGATAGCAACCTGACTTTTGACCACCATGTTACTTCCATTGTATGGAAAGCTTTCTACATGGCCCACCTCATAAGTAAGGTATCTTATCCACAGACAAAGAGGTCATAACATCCCTGTATTCTTCCCTTATAAGGTCAATTATTAAGTACAATGCCCCCTTTGGCATGCACCTTGCAAAGCACATGCAGCAGCTGGAGAGACCACAGAGGTTCCTCACCAGGAGAATCCAGGGCCTTAAACACCTACCCTACACAGATAGGCTAAAAGCCCTGTCCCTCTACTCAGTTTCATACAGATTCCTCAGAGGTGACCTCTGTCTGGCATACAAAGCAATCTCTGACTCCTCCTTGATGGGACTGCTACATATCCGTAAGTCAAGCTCCACTCAAGCAACCTGTACACACAAACTCAACCTGTTCTGCGATATCAATAGGACTTGTTGGCGGGACAGATTTGTGTCCCAGAGACTCCCCCATCTGTGGAACAGACTCTCTCTCCATGTCAAGCAGAGTACCTCATTATCCCTTTTTAAGCACAACCTGGATAACTGGATGGGAAACAGAAAATACACCCCTGGGATTCCACTTGTGTCCGTGCTGGACAGAGGCTCTGGGCGCTGATTTGTCTAAACATGGGCTAAACTCTTGGCTAGGCTTATAAGGGCCTCAGGGCCAATAGCTTAGTAACCTCCTATGATCCTATGAAAATATCACCACTGAAGAATTTTCTTCTACCACAAGTACTGAAGGTGAGCTTAGTCATTCTTCCCCTTAACAGTCATCTAAAACTACAATGATCTGCCCACTTTACTTTTAAAAGATGGAGGGCTGGTAGGAAACAGAAGTAGAAACACTGAAATGATGAATATGTTCAACCAGCTGAAGGAGAAGCTAGGGAAATTAAATCCTATGCTCCAGCCTATCATATGAATTCACTGGTCTACATCATTTTGATTATAGACTGTCTTAATGAACTTGCTTTATTAAATACATTTTACTTTCTTTTTTTGTTACAGAACTTCAGCACATTTACATTTTTACCTGTGTTTACCTCTTCTGTCTTTAATTTTAGCATTGTTGTCTCCATATTTGACATAATAGATGCCTTTGGACTGATTTTTCATGGTTGTTCTGTTTTTATTGGGGGGGGCTGGATATCAGAATAGAATACCCCATTATGAATAGGTTCTGAGCAATGTAAGGCATCTATCTGTCTGCCTAACTATCTCTCTATCACAAAGTAGGTTGAGATTGGATTGTTTACATTCATTAAGTTCAGTGGAATTTCCTGTAGGAGAGATGGGGGAGTTTAAAGATGGTCACAAGGTTATGGTCAGACTTTGCTGGTAAAGGAGATACCAGAAGAGTTGTGTAGGAGACGGCCATATTTTTAAGAATCCAATCCAGAAGGCTGTACCATCTAACGTTTTTATTTACAAGCTTAATTGATAACGTTATGTAAAATGTGATGACTCATTCTTACCAGTGTAATTGACAGGTGGTATGGCTTAAAGTAGCATCAGATGAAACAAATATATATCATGCTCTGCTTTATATAAATCTAAAAACAGTTCTGAATAATTTTGCTGGTATACAAAATTCAATAAAGGCAGACACATACATTGGAGGGAGGCATGCTTCACATTGTGATATGTTAATAACTCCTAAACTAACCTTCATGATTTGTGGTCTTTTTGAAATATCATACTAATATTACACTAAAATACCAGGATTACTACAGAAAACAATACATTTGCTGTTTAGATATTTATTTAAGAACTACACTTTTTATTTTTTTATTATTTAAATTGTTTTCCATCACCCTGTGTGGAATATTTCCATTGCGTTCTGTGAAATAAGAACACTCCAGAATCTGTAATTTGGGGGTGCAGACTTCATGATTTATGAATTAAGTCAATATATCAGTAACAGATTGCTTGCATGTTCATTTCAATAACTACGTGCATTTATTTCTTCATTGCCGCATTCTTTACAAAATATTTCCATTGTAACCTATGAAGAAAAAATGTGTCCACACAAAAAGTAAGATTCAGACTGTGTTTGCATGAACCAGGGAAGCAGATGACATAATACTTATTAGTGAGGCTTACTCTAGCTACATGCAAAAAAAATCGTTAGGACCTATTAGCAGTTTCGATCTAGATGAGTCAAATTTTCATTTTATAGCCTGTTCAACACCAAAAACTAAAACAAAGTTCAAATCTTGAATGGCATAAAGTGCTTGAAAATGCAGAAGGAACAGCACAGAGATAGTCAATGAGGGCAGCGGTGCATGAGTTGCAGGAATGCCACCATATTGGTGTTTTCTCTGCAGAGTTTGTGTTCTACAATAAGAAATCATTTGAATTCAAAACTGTAATGCATTTTTCAATGTAAGAAAATGTAAAAACATCAAAGCCTTCAAGACACTACAGATCCTGCACGCATCCTCAAATAGAGAGGACTCTACTTTGGCAGGTGATCAGAGGCTTGGATGAAGCACATCAACATCTCCTACATCCTTGAATAAGGAGCTTAGAAATGACATTCTCTATGCCCAGTTGAATGGAAACCCTCTTTCATCAGTGCTTTCAGAATAGGATGAATATTCGGTTAAGAAGGAAACAAGTCATCACCATTGTAGTGTACTTTTATTATGCATCTGTACCTCCAACATCTTCTACACCTTCAAATTCTGGAAGTAATTATCTCAAAAGGAAGGTACCTTTGAATAATTCATGGACTTACCACCCTATGTGCTAGTTAAGTCACCCAAGATGATGTCCTAACTGGCCCGGCCATTTTAGTCTTGAATATAATCTGGGGAAGTCCAGTGGGGACAGTTTTCCAAGTTTGTTATGGAATGGAGAGGAATCAATATTCATTTACAAGTTCTGTATGTAGTTACAGTTAACCAAGTCTAAGGACTTAGATATGTCTTCCAGAAAGGACTCCACTAAGTTCTGCTCTTGGTTTAAGCCTAGACTATGTTAATGAAAGAGGTCATAGAGGCTCTCCCATATTCAAAACAGGGATGGCTGTTTTGCTTCTGTCTCTTCTTCATTTGGTAGGTGAAGGACAAAGTCCATCACATACTGGACCTCAGCATTTTCAGACAATGCATTTGGTGTACCATATTATAAATGGTGGCTGTTCATGGAGTCATGTCTATGGTGTTACAAAATCTCTCATTAAGTTTAATGGATGAATTCTGGTGCAGTACCTGGAGCCTGTGCAAGACATTCCTTCAAATTGGGTTGGGGAGGCAGCAGTTCCAGTCCAACAGTTTGCCATATGAGTTCTCCTCAATGTTTTTCTTTTTTTGTTTGATTTGTAATAGGCAGCTGCTGGACCAGTTGTATTCAATCAGTTGCATATGGATATTTTCGACATGCGTATCTCATGAAATATTGAACATTCATAAAAGTGGACGTCCAAAGACTGATCCCTTTAGAACAAGGCTAAAGAAATCAAAAATATGAAAAGCTTAAATTATTATTTTTTGCAGGGGTCATGATCCCTGCCCCCCCACAACCCTTTCCAATTATAAGTACAAACACCATGATTCCACAACAGGGGTAAGAACAAATTCCCTTACTCCACTACAATGCAATCTCATATAAAAAGCTAATGGCAACAATAACGTTGAAAAGAACATTCACTCATACACAAGTTCATTTTTTTTTACAACAGAAAAAAATGTTCACTCTTTCATACTATGACAATACAGGTCTACCTGATAGGGCTGATAACCCAGAAGACCGACAACAAGATGAACGACACCAGAAGGCCAACTGTTGAAATAGCCGACAACTGGAAACTCTGAAACACAAAACACTGACAAGCAAGACAACCATTTCTGCACTGTAGTGCGATCTCAGAGTTGGCATATTAAAGTTACAGGGGTGTGGGGGGGTAAATCCCCCCACGAGGGGTGCAGGGGGGCTAGCTTTGTGAAAGTAAGTTGATTTTCTTTTTTTTTTTTTAGTTAGTTGCTGTGTTTTCATTCTGGCGTGACTGCAGATGTCTTTCTATGCTGATGTTGTGTTTTGTCGGGGTTATGGTTTGTCGGGTTTGTGACTTGTCGGCCTACTGCATTGTCGGGTATTTCATTGTCGGTGTTCCCAGCTTTCGGCTTTCTCAAGTAGATCCGACAATACAAATACATATATGTGTATGTGTGTATATATATGTGTGTGTGTGTGTGTGTGTGTGTGTGTGTGTGTGTGTGTGTGTGTGTGTGTGTGTGTATATATATATATATATATATATATATATATATATATATATACATATATACATATATATATATATATATATATATATATATATATATATATATATATATATATATATGGGTCTACTTCATTTGATCGAAAGACCATTTGATTGAAACCCATTTGATCGAAATTTCATTTGATAGAAAACCCATATTCAAGGCAAATAACAGGGATTTGTCCCCCTTCCCAATGTCATGCAACACTGGAGTTGGTATATATAGATGGGTGGTGCAGTCCCCCACACTGGGGGGTGTGGGGGGTGAACCTATTTTCATTTAAAATCTGTATTTTTTGTGTTATTTTCTTTTTTTAAAGGAAACTAGTTTGGGGGCTTCATTCCCCCAACACCCCCCCCAGATGTGGTCTTTCGATCAAATGACATAGACCAATATATATATATATATATATATATATATATATATATATATATATATATATATATATATATATATATATATACACATATATATATATATATTATATATATAATATATATATATATATATATATATATATATGTGTATATATATATATATATATATATATATATATATATATATATATATATATATATATATATACACACACAGAAGTATATATGCACACACACACACACACACACACACACACACACACACACACACACAGTATTTGCTATAATCATTGACTTATGTTTGCAGAATTTTACTGGTCTGTGCTTATCCCATTTAATTTTGTACACCAAGGTTAAACTTGTACATTAACCCAACTAGTCTTGCAGTACCAGCTTTAGCATTCTGATACCCATTGCATGAACTTGTATCACTGGATTGATGAAGGTCTGACTGAGAGCATTCTATTATTTTGATTTGTGTCTAAGCCCTGTTTTTAAAAAACTTTTTTTTACTATAAGTTCTACTTAGTTTTCCTCTGTAAGATTACTGTCCAGAGTGGGTATTTTGATAATTATCTGATGGAAAATGGCTTATTCCAGTTTATTTTAGTTTACTACTTGTCATCTCATCTTTAGCCGCATCAAGTTTACATTGATTCATATTTCTGTTATTCCAAATTTAAATGGTGTATAATTCTTTGCAATATAAAATGTTCCTTTTATTTATTCCTTTTTTTCAATCAGGTGGATACAAACAGGTCTTAATCAGTTGCACACCTATGATATATGTCTAAAATGGGTAATGCGATGTCCACATACTGAACACTCTGCAAATATGTCATTGCCAGTAATGTTTTGTTTTGTCGTAATAGAACATGTTTAGTGTTTGGTGCTTCAAGAACTGCACACTGCAGATTATTTCTAAGAGCATTACATTTCTTGTTTTTTACATCAGGAGAACACATTTTACTAAGGACACACAATGAATTATTAAAAATAAGAGAGTACAATAGACTAATGCTTAGAGAATAAATATTCGGCATCCCTTCTTTATACCAAAATTCAAAGAAATCTGCTTTAAATGCATCCTTTAGATGAATAATTATTATCAGCTATGAGTTAATTAAGATTTCTTGTGCAATTACTTTACTGTACAGAGACATTTGCATTTGATTCAATTTAGTGACCAAAATCTTGCTCCAGTGAAAAAATGTACCACTTTCTATAATTTACTATGTCTAGAAACCAAATAATGCAACTTATAAACATTTGTGATTTGTCTGATTAGGAAATGATCTGTCAAAGACTGTAAAGTCACTGTCAAATTGGATTATAAATTACTCTAACTGTACACAGCTAATGTAGAGGAAACTAGCTACATGCCCTTAAATGTAACTTTGTTAAAATTACTCCGCCTTGGGTAATGGAGAGGAATGGTTTTAGGAAAATGCCCATTTTTATGATTTGGTTATTGTCAAACAGTCTTTAGTGAAGTGTTCTATAAACAAATTTATGGATCTTTTTATAGTTTTGTACTACTGACCTTTCTAAATGTTTAGACTTTACTAGTTTTGCATAGAAGTGCCTAAATGTTTTTCAGTATTATACATTTTTTATTATACTCAATAAATAACTTGTACTACTGAGGACCAGATGTTTCCCAGATATCACTGAACAGGCTTACTCTTCTGGGTCTGCAGCAATGGGATACTGGTTCCTGTTGGTGCTGCAGCCTCTTTCAGGTCCACACCTGCTTTTGTCTGTTTTTTCCATTGACATGGGACTACCAGTTCCTAGGAATGTTGTAGGCTTGTTGGGCTAGTAGGCTGGGATACTGGCAGAGCAAGTTATGATTCTGTAGCATGGCAGGGAGGTGAGGCGATTACAGTGACACTATTGTTTGTCGACTGGGATCTTACAGTTTAATAATTATTGTTAGCTTTATCTTTGCCCTTGTGTGTCAGACAAATCCCTTGGCTGAGTTTATTATTTGCATATCAAGGGAACCCCCCTACATCTAGAGTGATTCTTCTTCAGGATCCTGCTCTCCTCAGTGACAGCAAATGCCTTACTTTGTCAGTAGTGATTTCAGCTTGCCCTCACCTTCTCCTTAAAAGGTTCTTGCAGACCCCTGCAGGGTGTCTCCTCCAGTGCCCTAGCTACTAATTAACTTGGTGTAACAATGACAAAGTCAAGGTGTTATCCTTTTATACTAGGGAACCAAAAGAAAGTATCATTAATATTATAGACTATCCTTAGAAGGAATTTTGTGTCACCTGTATGTCTTCAATGGAATATAGTCAATGTGAGACTTTTCCACCTCTACCAATGTTTGTATCTTTGCTCAAGACTCATTTGATATAGCATTCTTGCATTTTCTCAGACATTTGCAATTGTCAGATAATTTATTGTTGCAGTGAGGTGGTGAATACATCAACATAAAGCTGCTTGTTTTCAGGGAAAAATGAAACTGGCATTCACACAGGTTTGTTTATCTTTATGATTTCCCATTTAGCAAAACATTTAATTTTGTTTAAAATCTTATGACATCTTAATGTAGATTAGACTAACTACTCATTGCCTTACTTATGTTAAAGCAAATTTTGACATGAATTATCTGTATTTAGTGTAAATTTAACAATTAGCCATTGATCAGTAGCTGCTCCAAATGCAATTCTTTCAACTTGCTACCCTTTTGGGAGACAGGGAGATTGTTCCTACTGTGCAAACTTTACTTGGGTTTTTATTAATAATCAGACTAGCAAGTTGCTTCCAATGTGGAAGAAGGAAAGCAAAGTGCTTTGACACCTGGGGAAATCAACAAACATTACTGGTTTAAATATGGCAGCTTACATCAGTCATGCTCATGACTCATCATACCTTTCATTTTTCCCCTGGTTTCATAGGATGTCCCTGATTTTGCCTCTTATTACTAACATTATTTTGTAAATGAATTAAAGCAAAAATTTAAAATTGTCCTTGATTCTGGGCCTTTATTCCCACATTGTTTTTCACTTTCTCCAGAATTCTTGAGCACAGAAGTTGAGATGTATGGATGTATTTTTATATGTAGTTTTATATGTGCTTAGAAAAAAAAAAAGTATGAAGAAGGAGGTTGTATACACCTCTGCAGTGTTACAGCTGTGGTTCTGTTACCCACTCTATTCCTCTACCAACTAGAAAAGAGTTATATTTGCAAGAAGGGTAAATATTATAGCAATAACCCACGCCTGGGTGTAGGTAATGCTGGATTTACCCATGGTTGGCGTGGTTTGGTCACGAGGGCGAAGCCCGAGTGGCCAAACAAAGCCAACCGTGGGTAAATCCAGCATTACCCACACCCAGAAATGGGTTATTGCTATCATACAATGACATTATTTAAGAAAGAAAAATTACTTTTCTTAAATAATGGCATTGTATAATGCCTCCTTGCTGCCCTTCCGCAGCTGTATGGTATTCTGCGGCAGTTCTGATGTGCTGTGCAAGCGTATGCCTACGCAGTACATCAGAACTGTGGGCAAAAGCAACAGAGAAAGCAAGATCTCTGTTGCTTTTTACAAACTGTTTTTGTTATGTTAAATGGGTTTAACATACCGAGACAGCTTTAAAAAAAGCAATGGAGAATGAGACAGTTTTGAAAAAGGCAATGGAGAAAGCAAGATCTCCGTTGCTTTTTACAAACTATTTCGCTATGTTAAATGGGTTTAACATAGCGAGACAGCTTTAAAAAAAGCAACGGAGAATCTCTGTTGCTTTTTTTTAAAGCTGTCTCGGTATGTTAAACCCATTTAACATGGTGAGACAGTTTTGAAAAAAGCAACAGAGAAAGCAAGATCTCCGTTGCTTTTTACAAAATGTCTCGCTATGTTAAAGGAGTTTAACATAGCGAGGCAGCTTTAAAAAAGCAACGGAGAATCTCCGTTGCCTTTTTTAAAGCTGTCTCGCTATGTTAAACTCGTTTAACATAGTGAAACAGTGTGAAAAAAAGAGTTATAGTAATGGAAAAAGTCCGAGCGACCGGACCTTTTTCCATTACTATAACTCTGATTTACAACGTGCACGCTGACCAATCAGCGTGCACATTTTTGAATATTTAATGGGGGGTCGTTGTATAATACATATGCTTTAAAGTGGTCATTGTTGATGTATCAGTGCAGCTTCCCAATGAAACTACAATGATGTATTAGAAGTGTTTACAGGCTAAAAATGCAAGAAGTGAATGTTAGAATTGTGCCAGTAATAGAGATTATCTAAAGGGTATATAAATATATCAATTTGCATATTACTGTCATTGTTAAGAGGTAGCTGTAAGCACTGCATGTCAGCAATCCTTCTGTGTTAGAACAGAGCACTGCAGCATACAGCATCCTAAAATAATGTAGTAAGTGCTAAGAATGAGACACTAACACGAAGAATGACATGGTCATTTAATAACTGAGCTTTTATCTCAAATAGATACATCATACACTGTGCACATGACCAGAAGTGCTGTATGCTTTGCATTTGCTGCACTGATGATAATGTTACCTTAAAGGGCTGTACCATTAGTTTAGAAAAGGGGATGCAGACCTATGAATCAGACAGATTGATGTAAACAAGCTATCTAAGAAAACAAAGACATACAAAATGTTTGTAGCAGAGATTAAACTTCAGTTTTTAACTTGTATTTCCCATTATTCTAAAAAGAGGAGTTAAAGGAAGCTGTACCTTAGGGTAACCCTCCTGTCTTTTGTTTATGTAGATTCTGTAACTTAGTTTGTGTCCATTTATTTGTACAGATAAGCCAACTTTAATTTACTTATGTATCTGAATATTTTAAAAAATGTATTTAAATTTATCCTTTCATTCTGTATTATAACAAATAATTCTAAAATCATTAATTACTCAACGTTCCTCTTTCACCATGCCTGTCTGCTTGAACACACATACAAATACATTTAATATCAACACAAGCTGCATGGCTATTTCTAGTGGCAACAAATTATTGTGATGCAAAGTAGAAAAGGTTTGCTTCGTGTTGTCGAAAATATTTTGAAATGCTCATAGTAGTTATTTCGAAGTTGATAGGATGTTACTATACTTAAGAACTATCAATTCAGTGTCATGTGTTATTTCTATCTGTCTGCGATACTTATTAAAATCAGTACCAACGGGATGAAATTGAAGGTGTTTTTCCTTTTGTTTGACAGTCACCATTTAGTTGGCAGTGATAATTATGTGATGCATTTGAAGGTCTAAGCCATAATACTAACACAGTGCATCATTTGGTTTTAACAGTACTGCTTGTCACTGTTTTATATTTGATGCTAGCCATTCGTGTTCTGTCAGAGGCATGTGCAGTTGATCATTGTTTGGTGGTCCCACTTCTTTTGTTGACATTTCCTTTTAAAACCATATAAGTTTTAAATCAATGACATTGAGCAATTGCAGACACCACTTCCAGGTATAAACAGAGTAAACACTGGATGTGTTTTATGGGTTCTGGCTATTACTCACTTAACAGAAATTCTTCCATTTATAGTGTTGCTAATGTTTCTTAGACAATCAAATCTGGAATTAAACACACTATTTGACAGACTCTATGAGCTTTAATGGCGACTTCTCTGGGATTCTTATAAAATGCATAAGTGTACAGGAGTCTTTCCAATATGCATTTTTATTTTTATTTACACTCACCCCAAAATAAAAAAAAAAAAACTTACTCCATTTGCCTTTGAAATGAAGTTGAAGAAATACAGTCCCCTAATTTTGAGAAAAGTACCTGCGTAGAAGCTTAAGCAGAAAACATGTCAAATTATACATTTTAATGTAATCTGTTCATGAGATTTAAGGAATTTGTTGGGTTATGGGTTATCATTAAGTGAGGATTTTGTACAGAAATGCCTTACTACATTGTGTGCTACCTCATAATAGATCAGGCTATAAAGTCCTTTTCCTTTCTGACATACATTTTCACTATTACATTTGATTGCATTTTGATAATTTAATATTGCCCTAAACAATATTGTGCTTGTTATATGAACCAAATCAGAAGATGCAATACTTGTTACAGTAAAACATAAACCAAAATATAACTGTTAGTCTCCGTATTCAATAAAGAACAAATTATTATCCCTTGCAAATTAGCATATCTTCTGATATAGTTGCTCTTTTACTGTTGGAATCCAAAAACATATATTGTTAGCAAATGATGTAATATTCAATACAGTTTAAAGTGTGAGGCCGTCTTAAAGGAAAAAAAATCTAAGTTTAAATAAAGCTGCATTATTATAAAAATGCTCATAGAAATTATTTTTCTACAGGGAATTGTACACTTTCTCATAATGATGTAGAGTGATGATTCACATAAACAAAAACAAATTGCACATGTCCCAGTGCAGCGACAATAGAATATTTATGTTTCTTTGTTTGATAGCTGAATATATGAAGATCAGATAAACATATCAGAATAAACAAACAATACCTGGTACATTATCTAATGCAGTATCTACTACAATCCTTTTTTATCCATGGCTTTCTGTTCATCAGTGCAGTTCTCAATAGAAATGTGTGATTTCATGCAAATGTACACAGATTTGAAACTTTATAAAGTTATAATTATAGCAGTATATACTGAAATGAAACAATTACATATTTGCTAGAGTTCCTGAAGAAACACCAGTGGATACTATACTAATTCTGCAAAGCTATTGAGTGTAAATGCTAATAAAAAGAACCAGAATGATAAACCACAACCGAACCATGTGCTTTTTGATGGTTACTAAGGCAATCCAAAAAAGGCAAAGAGAGAGAGAGACAGAAAGAGAGACAAACCAAGTCATGGATAAAACCTCTGTCCAATATGAATCCATAAAGCACAGAGTAAAAAAGAAGATCACAGTGTACAGGTACAGCAACACACTTAGTGTGCCAGACAGAGGAGATGTACAGGGAAACTTAAAGACTGAGTGGAACTGCAATGGTCTTGAGGGATAAAGCCCTGACTATGACCAGTCGATTGAAGTTCAATTATTGACTTGGGTGTCTGTGGGGCTGGCAAAGAAGGATGGATGGGCATGTCCATGCAGGGAGAGGGCATGCTCTTTGATGCAGCATGTGTTTCATTCCAGGAGGAATCTGGTTATACACATGGGACATTGCCCAACAGGGGGATTAAATTGGTGACACTGGCTGAGTTGCAATGGTGGCAGAACAATACGCCATATATCCTGATTGCATGTACATCCCTTGGATGTTAACAGTCATGCACGGGGGAGGGTCAGTAATAGGTAAAATACTCCCAGCAGCAGCATGATGTAGACCTGGAATGCCTTGATATTTTCTCCATCTCCAGTACTTATTGGACGTAGCTCTGGGAGGGCTAGGAAAGATAAATAAAGTCAGTGATTAATGAGAGGCACCACGGTATGCTGATGGTCAGCTGCATAATATAAAAATATATGCACAACAAAAATGTAAAACAATGAGAACTATGCAGCACACTAGCATGTTCCATTAAACCTAAACATGCAAGATACCAGAACCTAACATATCAGAAGATAGTGTCTGTCACATACAGTAAAGGAGGGCGGAGCGATGGAAGATAGCCTGTGGCAACACAGAAGTTGGACTGTACATCGTGCAAGGACAAGTTCAGAAAATGGCTATTAAATGCCAACAGGAATGATACAGCTTAATCACGATGCTGCAGGGCCACAGATAGTGACATAAAATACACACACACACACACACACACACACACACACACACACACACACACACACACACACACACACACACACACACACACACACAGTGCTGCTGCACATCTGGGAACAGAATGGCAAACCACATCTGCATTTACTCAGCAACTGACAGGAGCAGCCCATACCAAAACATATACAGCAGCTTTACTACATATATAAAGGTAAACTAGATGTCAAAGGAATTGTGTAGGCAGAAATGCAGCAAATGTGGAGCACAATAATGTTATGTATACCAGAGATGGCAACCAGCGTCATCACAGGAGCAGTATTAGACACATCAGTATGGCCAATACAACCAAACATGGACACTGAAGATCCAGTCATGATGCTGAAAGACATCACTAAGGTTTATATTTTACTGTCAACATACTGAAATGAGTGTCACAATCCCAATGCAGAGCGGTCACAAACAGAATGAAGATAATAGAACAAAAACAAAGCCGTACCCCCTGATGGCAGTAAAGCGATAAAATCCAATAGTCCAGTAAAGACATCGATGCTCTCCTTATAAAAATACTAATGTGTTTTATTCATAAAAATATGAGTAAGGCTTGCCATAAGGCTTTCTCAAACTCTTAAACATTAACAGACTGTTTCAAAATCTTTATAAAACATGAAAACAACTCTCATTGAACAAATGTAAACAGGTACTCATCATAGAATCATCAGCGAGTACGAGGCTATTTAATCAGAACATCAAATATATTATAAAAGGCATAAATCTACGATGCGCAAGTAAACTTGATGATGTGTTATTCAAGATTTTAAAATGTTTCTAAAACTTTCGGCAATTACACATAGCGATCTAGGCATAAATCTAAGATCGCAAGTAAGCCTGATGGTATATTCACAAGGTTGCAAAAGCGTCGCTATTAAAATAGCTGAAAACAGTGCACTATCATCGCTCAAAGCACTGCTGCGTCTAGAAGATGCGTTTTCAGATAAACTAAAAAAAAAAAGTACAATCATGTAGGGGGCAAAGCCCTATCCTACCTTCTATATATATTATAAAAGTAAGCGTATGAGCGTCTTCCTATGTTGACGTCAGACCCACTCTAAGCGTTTAATCATGGTTAATCATGCTATCATCCATCTAAGTATATTTTAAAATGTATTTTATTGGACCAAAGATATTTAGAATCCATCCCTCTAACAACTGACTAAGTATATCAAACAGTTAACATAAATTATATAAATCAATGGACAGTATTTATGTCAATAAATAAAAATATGTGTGGCTACAAAGGTGGCATTATAAAGGTAAAACTAATTATTATCGTCGGGTCTAACCCTTATAGCATCTATATTAAACATAGCCTGGTCTGATGGATCAATGAACGAACTTTATCATTGAGACCAGGGTCTATCCGCTCTCCTGACACGTCTTTTCCTACTTTCACAAGTGCATGATGGAATTATCTTGCCTTGTACATCAGACACTAGAATATCCCATCGTCTTTGCATTGCTTTTTAACCTCTAGGCTCATCTTACTAAAATTCAGTTGTTTTCATTAATTTGATAATAATAACCCCTTTCTAAAAATGATCATAAGAAAAGTTCATAGTGAATTTTAAAAATTCAGTGGTGGACTCAAGATAGTTTACAAACAGGTCATCTACAATATATATTTTCTAAACTGTGATGTCGGATGCTGAATGGCATGCTCAACACCTCTATATATAGGAAGGCCTGTCAGAGAAATAATCTACTACATAGCGTAGCATGCACCCCCGTCATGTATTTAACAATGTAGACTCAACTCTGACTATTCCCAATATGAACATGGAATACAGGATATGAAGAGAAGATTTTTGAGATATCTAAGACTGTTGGAACAGTTGGTTCTTCAAATTAATGAAAACACGGTTAAGAATGAAGTTAGTGCCAAACTTAACACCGATAGGCCTGACACCACACACAACACTTAATAGAACACCTAGTAATGTACACAACACCATGTGTGGGGGGTGTAAAAAATGCCCTTTCATAAAGAAGACACGGTGTTTACACACCACTGACTAAAACGTGCTTTTATTTTAATACAAACACCACTTGTGAAAGTAGGAATATAGTATATGTTGCTAAACTGTAATGCATGTGTTATTTATTAGGGGAGAACTAAAAGGATGCTGAAAAAGAACGGTCAGGAACTAAATGCTAAAGACATCATCATAAAATGAGGGGGGCAACACATACGCTTAGGTTTTATGTCATCCAAACCATCTTATTTTGAAAAAGAGAAGATTACATAGAGCCAAATAGTTTTTATGAATATAAATTAAATGCCCACATGCAGCATTGTGAACTTTTGAAGGAAGAAGGGAAGGCAACACATTCACACATCTTTTTCAATATATATTTGGTGTGTAAAAGATACAAAAAAATTTTAACCTATCTAATAACTATTTATAATGCCCTTTAGCCACATCGCTTTTATTTATTGCTTACTGCTTGCCCCCATCCCGTTCCTAATAGGAGCAATGGAGATTGTATATATATATTCCTAATGCAGTCTTTTCCCCTTAAAAATATAACCCAACGTTATCTAAGTTTAGGAGTGGGTCTGACGCCAACATAGGAAAGACGTCCATGAGGATCTGTGCCTTTAGTTTAATAAGACATATGATGAATGTATGGATGAAAAAAACTATGCTCTATAGAGTGAACGTTGAAAATATTATATACTGCTATATTGAGGTAGGTTTTGTATAGATAGCCCTCCTTATTTCATGGAACGCTTACTTTATAATATAATATATAACGCTACATGATCTACCAACAGAGAGAGGATAGTAGCTTTGGCCCTCTACATGATTGTGAGACTTTTGTTTTTAGTTTATCGCTGAAAATCTTCTAGGCGTCAGCAAGTGCTTTGTGAACAGTTACTCAAGTAGCGATGATGATGCACTGTTTCGTTTCATTTTTTTAGCCACGTTTTTCAGCAAGATTTATGATCGCTATGTGTATTTGGGTTTGCTTTTTTTAGAACATTTTAAAAATCTATTTGACGCCTTGTAAACATCATTTTACTACTGCGATCGTGAGATTTGATGTTCTGTTTTTATAAAATGGGGATCACAACACTTACTTTTGCAGATGGGAATTTATGGGGCATTAAATATAGCTCAGATATATTGTTTGTACTTTTGGGAGTACTGTAAGCGACATTGTAGAACACTATATAATATACTATGGTTTTAAGAATTTAAACATCATATTTTTATTTTTAAGAGCATCTCGTGGTCTTTACTGGACTATTGGATTTTTATCGTTTCATTGCCATCAGGGGTACCGGCTTTTTGTTTGGTTTCTTATACTGAAATGAGTACCACACTAGGAGATGATGAGAACACATTGTCTTCTGCTACCCCACCAGAAGGCATCTTGATTTTTTGTTTTGATTTATTACTTAACAGTTAATGAGGTATACATTGTATCAGAATGCAAGAGAAAGACATCACATCTCACCAATTATAACAACTGAAAAAACCTATACACATAACCAGTAGGTATGTTGCAGGCTGGACCCTCTGAAAATATAACTATGCACAGAATTGCTGTCAATAAAATATACAAATAAACAAAGAGACTTATACTCAGCTCATGATCCGTAATATTGCCATACATTATCCCATACTTCCTCAATCCTTTGTTTAGCCTGCCTGGTTTATTGAGCACTAAGCACCCTATGATATGTTCTTATATTGTTTCTCCCAATACAGACCCTATTCCAATCAATCATGCCATCTCAGGCTAAAGCCAACTTACTCCTGACCTACCCCCCTAATAAAAGAAGAGTTTTTTCTGTCCATGTCCAACTCTCACTCTTGCCATGAAGTCCAGATAAACACAATTCCAATTGTCATGGAACAGATTTCCCAAAAATAAATTCCCAGTGCAAGATAACACCATTCTAAAAAATTTGAATGCACACAGATGACTAGAATATATGACAATTCCCCCCTTCCATATCATCACATCTCCCACACCTTCTCTTCCTAAGCCAAGTTTTTTTTTCCTGTAACATGTATGGAGTCCTTAAATATCTATGCAACTAACATATATGGTAGAAGACATCTCATTTAGACAGACTTTTTCCATTATGAGGAGTCATTTCAAATGGGAAGGCAGATCAATCTCTGGCGAACAAAAATGTCATTTCAACATATTGGGCCTAAACACGTGTAAAAAACGGGCAATTCTTCATCCATATGAGGCTGTTTTGGATGCTGTTAGCACATTGTCCCCAGAACGAGACTGGCAACCACCCTTGCCTGTTCTTACAAGCCTGAACTATTTTATAGGGACTTTAGCTGTCATTACAAAAACCAAGTGATGGATCCAGCAGTGGTGTCCATGGATGTTGTTAAGGGAGCCAAGTGAGGCTCCAATCTATAATACCCTTCCCTATGGCTGTAAGAGTGAAGACTTTAGCCATTTTGAGAGGAAGATATAGATATACTTCAGAAATTATGACATTCAGAGTAATCGAGTGTTAACCTGCATGATTAAACTTTAGGATGAAGTCTTCCAACAGTTTTTGAATTAATTAGAAAAGACCACTGATGCTACACTGAAGCACTCCTCACATGTGCTTAGCTAGTTATGCAGGTGGATATACATTCCATATTATGTAGACATAAAGCAATCAATGCAGCACTGAGGTTTGTTGCCACAGGGTCTTGACTAAGATTCATACATGACTGTCGATTCACCCCATGCCAGAGTATGTAAAGGCATGACGATTTAATCCATTGAAGTATGGAGAGTTACTCTTCGAATACCCATTTCAGAAGATCTTTATAAAATAGAGATACAGAGCAAAAAATAGAGGCAGTTGAAAATGTTTCATGTGCGCTTAAATATGTACAGCGGGAATTATCACTCCAAACATTGGCCCTATTACTGACTTCATACAATGAAAAGCAATCAAAGAAGAAGAGTTGTCAGAAATGCTAAGTAGCAAGTCAACCTGAAAGGGAAATGAAGGTGAGGGGGGTCCTCGTCATTTTTTTTCATCAAACGTTTAGTCTCCTCTTTACCTCCTGCTGCTGATGTCTACCTTAACACAATTAAACCATTAGAATTTTCTTTGCCATGGATACCTACAGTCTATCCAGGTGAAAAGGGAGTCCAGTCTATAATCTGCTATGACCCTGTGGGTGTCTCCTCCTTCTTTATGGAGAATAATCTCATGATCTACAGCCTCTAAGACATGCTGTTTCTCCTCTTAAGAGAAGCCATATCCAGGGATTGACACCAAACATGTGGCTGTGGTGAGAATTTTCAGGATATAGTGAAGAGAATCACTAGCAAGTGAAGTGAATATTATGATAAAGACATCACTGCCCATGCAATCAGCTCTCTCAAACCTTCATGCAACCTGCCAACAGCTAGACACATGCTCAGGTCTCTATCAAGTTGTGTCTTTATTACATGCAATACCCTGGGTCTATATTATAAGATCGATGGTTGAAAACATCGAACAACATATGGTCGACACCATATGGTCAATGTCTTCAAACGTCGACTTTATAAAAACACAAAAACAAAAAAAGAAAAAAGAGCAAGCCCCCCTGCACCCCCCATGTGGGGGGCTGCACCCCACACACTCCCTGCTACTTAAATATACCAACTCCGAGCCTGCACTACATTGCTGTAACTGGAAATCTCCCCTTACGGAGATTTCCATTTGCACACTCGAGATTCTGAGCGTTCGATATTCTCATGTCGACAATCTCAGATTCGACATTGTTGGCTTTCCAGAATATAATATAGACCCAATTACCCCAACCCCTCGCTTTGGATAGGAAAGTTGAGGAAGCCCACTCAAATCCACTCCTTTACCCCAACTCCAACACAGCCTGAGATGTTATCTTGAGTCATTGTTTACAATCTGGGTTCCATCCATTAGTGCCATGGTGCCTTTACAAGAAAATTCTTGACCTGTCCAAATTAAACCAGTTTTTGAAAGTGCCAAGATTCAAAATGTTACCCTTGCAAGTAATTTTACTTCTCCTTTTTACTCAGGTTGCAATGGTCAATCTGGATCTGAAGGACACTATCTCATCAATGCCTTTTCAGATTCAAGGCAGGAAAATCCCATTATACATTTACCTTCTTGCCCTTTGTTTTAGTTCCTGTGTCCCTGGTCTTTACAAAATGCCCATCTCTAGTAATAGCACATATCAGAAACAGAGACATTTACATATACTCTTACTTGAATGATTGCATAATCCAGCTCTAATTTCACAAGGAGATGCAGATAGCTATAATCTATACTTTGAACTGACTTTAGAACCTGGAATTTGCTTTCAGTCTCACCAAGACCATCTAAAAAAAACAAAGCTAGAGGTGCTCTTGGGGACATTGTTGATATCACTCAGGTGTCTGCCTCAGGACTTAGCAGATTCTGGACCAGTTCCTACTGAACATGGTGCAAAGTGACACCATGACAACAAAGAATTTTTGAGTATTCTTGAGTATGTAGAATTGTTCTTCCTAACAGTCCCTCCTCAAGACTGCAAATGAGAAAATTATAGTGGTAGTATTGGAATGCCTGTTGCTACCTCACTTAAAACCGTGAAGAAGGCCATACTTCTCTGATTCAGGATAAGGCAAAAAATCTTATGATAGACTCAACAGGTGAAGTGCAGTCTTGGTGTTCCCTTCAAGAAGGATTCAAAACCCATACTCTGATGACAGATGGATCATATATGGTTTATGGTATCTACTTATCTAACTTATTAGTTTAGGGCAATTGGAACAACAACTAAAATCAGGAGGTAAATTAGTGTCAAAGAGATGAAGAAGTTTTCAAATCATTCTGGACAGCATTAGTCATATATTTTGTTATAGTAAGTACTACTGCGATGTGGTTCATAAGCAAAGACTGACACAAGTCTAGCATCTTTTCAGATAGGCTATACAGGTGTGGAACAATGCACCGAAAGGATAGAAGACCATCAGGACTTCCTATATCCCATCCTAGCAGAATGACCTGACCAATTACTTTTGTAAGACAAATTAGGGTGCTTTTGAATGGATGTTGACAGTTGGGGAAATTCTGCTTCAGAGCAGCATGCATGGAGTTTTTGACTAGTAGATGCCCTCTTCTTCAACTGAGCATGTATATTCTGTTTTACTCTCCTTCTAATCACCCTTCTCTCCATGGTGATTCAAAAGATAAGGGTGGAAAGACTGATCCTTATTTGAGCAGCACCCTTCTGGTTGAAACAACATGGGTTCTCTTTACTGATACAGATTACAATGGAAAAATTTATAAACCTGACTCACCTGTTGAGCCAGCTCAAGGGGAACTTACTTGATACATCCAAATCTACAGACTTTCAGTCTGACAGCTTAGAAAAGTTTACTGTTTTACCCACTTAATCACTTTTACTTCTTAAAGAACATGCTGAAAATAATTAAGGAAGCTAAGATACCTCATTAAAAGAACATCTGCCTAGCTAAATGAAAGATGGGTTTCCTTTTGGTGTCAAAGAAGGAGGTTCCCAGATTTGTGGGAGTGCCTTTAATTCTTCAACACCTGTTGTTTCATTTTTCAACAGGATTAGTTTATTCATCAGTAAAAGTGCATTTGCTTGCTATGCCAACCAGCCTGCCTGTTTACCTCTGTTAGTATGAATTGCTAGTAAAGAAGTTTTTTAAGGAGGCCGATCATCTAGGGCCCCTGAAGAAAGCAGTGACTCCACAATGGGACCTGAATTTTGTAACAGAAAAGTAAACCCACACCCCAGTTTGAACTACTGGTCTCTAACCCTTTCAACTACCTGACATGGAATGTTGTGGTTTTATTGTTTGTGACACTAGACTTCAGGATCTGAGTTCCAGGTGCTTATGTGTGGACATCCCTACCTGATGTTCCTCAGTTATAGTGTTAGCTTATATACCAACCCCTTATTTATATCTAACGTGGTTACAGAATCAGATTTAGGTGAGGCAGTTCAGCTGTTAGACTTCTTTCTTAAACCTCTGCATAAGGAAGAAATAATCTTTCTCCCTCTGGGCATTTCACCATCAATTGAGATATTATTCTCACAGAAACAATATAAGCAAGTCACAACAACTTTTTTCCTTTGTTTGTTTGCTGTGAAACAGGAGGGGAATCCTTTCTCAAAATATCTACCTCATCTATTTCCTTTTGCTATTCTGTTCATGGAAAAACCTTGCTAGATCATTTAGTTGGCACTCTTCCAAGTCCACATCTGGGCTGCCCTTCTGCTCAACTCATGAAGAGCAAACTCAGTGAGGTTTAAACTTGAGCATAACCTGTCAAACTTTAACTCCACAATCACTGTTTTCCATAGGATAGCACTGTTGGTATGATTTCAAAATATGTTCTACAGTGATTCATTATTATAGAGACTTCTCCTATATATATATATATATATATATATATATATATATATATATATATATAAGACCGCTAAGACGGGCAGAGAACTGGACCACAGAACATCGACAAGACCGAAGATGAGGTAATACGGCGCCGGATGTGCCTGCTGAGGGAAAGGATGCATGTGTGGTGCGTGGTAGTGTGGTCGATGGATGAGGGAGGTTAAGGGTGAAGTGGCCGGGGTGTCTGGAGGGATAAGGTGGTGGGGGTTAGGGTTAGGTGAGTTAGGGCGATAAGGAAGGTTTTAGGGGTTAGGGAAGGAGGGAGGCGGGCGGTTAATAGGTTAGGGAGGGTTAGGGTTAGGGGAGGGGTGCGATAGTGTGCGATATAGCGGACCTTTAGGGTAGGTTAGCAGGTTGCTTGTGAGGTTTTGTTGTTGTTGTGTTGTGTGTGTGTGTGGTGTGTGGAATGGGGATGTTTTGTTTTGTTTTGTTTTGTATGTTGTGGTTGTTTGTATTTAGTTATTTGTCGGGTTATGTGGTTTTCGTGTTTATGGACTACTACTAATATGTGGTGTCGGGTGATGTGGTTGTCGGTGTTGTGTGGTTTCGATTATGTCAGGTAGAACCATATATATATATATATATATATACACGCATAAATTCATGAGGTGGTGGAGCATGCAAGAGGGCTATCCCTCCTGCAAAAAAATACCTGTGTATAATTTAATCATCAACTTGATTTCCAGACTAGTTGTGCTCAGTGAGTTTGTTCCTTCCTGTCTTGTAAGTTGGCAAGTCACTGAGTGATAGTGAAAAACCACAGCAGCTACGACTGCTTTATTCAGAGAGATAGACATGCAGGGAATTCTCTGTGAAAATGGTTGGTTCTTTGAACATATCTTTTTAAAACACTACAATATGGATATGCTCTCCAATCTCAGGGCATGTTTTACCACTGCCATTCTGCATGTGTTCTTTCAGCAAGACCTTTGCGAAAAGACAAACTTTTTTATATTTGAGTAGACCTTGGGAATCTTCCCAAATGTTTTCTACTAAAGCAATCCATATAAAGAACATAATATAGTATAAAGTACTTTCATTAAAAGTAGATGTTCAGGTACAATCTCTGTTAGGGTATAGTTTCCCTCACTTCATCCAGTCTTTTCAAATTATAGGCAACTAAGGACTGGATGATTTTTACTTCATCAACACCCAACACACACACACACACACACACACACACACACACACACACACGCACACACACACACACACACACACACACACACACACACACGTCTCTCACACACACACACACACACACACACACACACACACACACACACACACACACACACACACACACGTCTCTTACTTCTTCTTGTCAACTAAGTCCTGATAAACTAGAATTATTGTATTTGCATAATCCCTAGTCTGCAAGAGCATGCCATTTCTGGGGTACCTTCAGTAGCCATGTTGGTTACATGGTGCTCTATAAAACCACAATCCCATGGTGTCTATGCCAAGGATAAGGGTTGCTACCTCTTGCACTGCAGTGGAAGTGTCCTCACATCTCTGAGAAGTGGAAAATGCCTGCAGAGGGTAGAAAATGTAAAGCTCTGGAAGTGACACTAGGCCACAAAGGCTACATCTGAAACAGTGGCACTACTGAAACAACAACTGTTATAGAAAGTTCCTTACCGTATTGAACTTTTCCCGGATTGTCAGTAGCAAGGAATTCGATGAACATCTACTGTATTTTTTACATTCCCTTTAAGTAACACTCCAGTGTTTTCTCTTCCTTCTTGGATAGCTGCCATATGTTTTTAAGCTGTAATCCCTGACCAATGAATTTCCGATATTAAAGTATTTAAACACACCATTCCAGTAAAAATATAGGAGAGAAAAGGAATATTATATTAATCAAACATTTAAATGAAAATGACCTGCTAAATCAGTAACCATTAAAGTGTGCAGTACTGCAAAGTCTTACTAAAAGTTCACATGACTAGTTGTCTCTCAATTTGTAGTTTTGAATTATTTACAAAACAGTAAGGATACTGTGCTAGAGGTACACTAGAACACAGCATGGACATTTATAAATAATAAGAAAGAAACCAAATAACTAAATTAAAATGTACAGTTTAATAACAACCACAAAAATACTACACTGCTAGCAGAGATAATTCATTCAATATACTTTATACTAAAGGATACTCCTTCCTGTTGTATGAGGAGAACAATCCAGGCTTCAGGCTAGATTTTACCTGCAGTCTCCTGTCAGTTGATAAAACATTATTGTATTACTTGTCAGCAGGCCATCAATGAAAGCAGCTTATACATGAACATCAGTTTATCATGTGCCACAGGGAGTACATTTCTTACGTGAGAGGTTACTATGCAGTGGTGTTAGGTTAGAATTGCATAATGATTTGTAAAAGAAAATGAAACTTCCAGGAGGGCAATCTGTGTCAACTTATTAATGCAGTGTACATTCGAAAGTTAAAGAAGAGGATTGAAAATCTCAGTTTTGAAGAATAAATTCTGATTTTTATTGATGCTGAATGATCTTATTTTAATGGACAATGGACTCAATTTTATTACACTGCATGAGAGTGCAATCCCATGAAGCTGAAGGCACAGAGTGTAACACATTTTTATGCTTTCTTGATGGAAAAATGACATAACAAATAATAAATGAAGCTTATTAATCTTCTGGTATAAACAGTATTTTCTAACCAGCTTCTGCACAAATTCTTTAATTCAATTATATTATGATGCAGATAGTGTAGCAGCATCAAGAATAAACAAGTTAAAACAAAAGAAGCTGAATGCAGGCCAAGTCTAACTTCATAATTTTACCTTCCAAATGTTTAAATGAAAGACCATCAATGCAGAATCACATGGGATGGAAACTGAAAACTGAGAAGCTACTGGAAATTTTTGAAAGAGGATATGGACTTAACAAACATCTGGTTTATAGAACCATCATTTTAAACCAGACCCTTACTTTTATATGATAATATGCTTTTACTTATAAAATAAATGGTAATAAAAGCTCACACAGATAGTACTAAGATCAAAGTGTATAGCGGGTAATCATAATGGTAATAAATAACAACATGTTAAAAATATATTTGTGCAACCACTCCATAATTACATTTACTTTTTATTTATTTATTTTCACTTGTTTACTAGTAAAGTCAGAATGGACAAGTAACAGAATGCCATTAATAATATTATACAGTAATTATATTTATACATAACATAGAAAGCACAAAAACATTATGGAAAATGTACACATGCAGATAGGCAGACATGAAATATATACAACAGTACAATATGTTTAGTATGTGAAGCATAATTTGCAATTTGTTATTTGTTGCTACAAACATAAAATGTTTTGTTGAAGTACTAACCTATGAATTTTTCCCAAGATCATAAAATATGTCAATTATTACACTTCAGTGAAGACCAGAGGTTTATATAAGACATGGGCAAAGATGTTTAAAACTGACAAAGCAATGAAACTGAGTTCAAAAGTGAAATACATGTCGATAACATTTGATGTCATTTAGTAAATTAGGGCAAGATTTTTTTTGTGTGTGTATAAACTGCTACATACTGAGCTGTTAAGTTCTAGATTGTAACCTAATCTAGATTGACTTATTTCTTCTAGACTGACTAAATACTGAGTTCTGCAAGATCCTAAATAACTTTTTATTTTTTTTGGCTTGGATAGCTATAAATTTTTTGTGCTTCTAGCAATCTTGGTAAGAATTGCTTCTTGTTTATGCTAGTGACAGTAGACAGGAAACCAAGCTTTTCTATGCCTTATATTCCTGTAGAACCTTGAAGAGTGTGTGCTGTTGGCCAGTGTGCTCGATTAAGCTGTTTTAGCTTTTGTCTGTGTTGCTATAAATCGTCTGTTTTTGCTCAGAGGTGCACTTATTTTATCGGAGTTGCAATGTGTACTGTACAGATGCATTACATGCTGCAACTTGTACTGTATACATGCAGGTATCTTGATCCATAACTGTGTTATATCATCTAACTCTCCCAAATCCTAATAGTTTGTGCAAATAGTGATACAGAGAAGTGCAACCAGCTACCCCCTGTAAGCTGTACTGTGTACCAAGTGCCCTCCAAATAGTCGTTAGCAAATTACAGCTGTGCCGTATTATACCAAGTAACCTATAGCTGCACTGCATTATCCAAACAATGCTGCAGATGGAGTACACAGCTCATCCTTAACAATTCACATTTCCTTAGCAGTTCTATGCTGCCCATTTTCATAGTGGCAACTTAACCTAAATTATTTAATGAACTTCATTTAGTCACGCTGTGCACCTCTACCAACTAAATGTAATTTACCTCATTTAGTTCATATAATAAATCTGCAAGCTCTCTACATGTCTAAAAGAGAGAGCTCACACACTGCAGGGGCCAGATACCTCTCTGAAAAGTATGAATATCACCAGCGGTGCCCTGCAAGGCTCGGTACTGGGAAACATTTTGTCTGGCATTTACTCTCTGATTTCCAGACCATGAACTGAGACTTCAACGTAAACAAATTCAAAGACAACTGCAAACCTGATGTCATTGTCAAGTCCTCCTCTGATGCCCACACTCTTCAGCAAGAAATTGGACTTGTAATTACCTGGTGTGCTAAAACAGGTAAAAAATGTATTTATTTATTTATTTGGCATTTGTTGACCAGGATAGTCTGACTGAGCTAGTGCCCTTTTTCAGCGGAGGCCTGGGGAGAAAAGCTCCATAGCATTTCTCCCCGGGCCTCCGCTGAAAACAGGATCTGTGGAACCTAATCGGACTTTCCCGGTCAACAAATGTTAAATAAATAAAAAATAAATAAATAAAAATAAAATAAACAGTAAACAATAACAATTACAGTACTGAAGTAGAAATCTGCAAAGGAAACAGTAGGACAAAAATAGTAAGTATTAAAGTTGGTAGTGACAAAAGCTGGCAGAAAAGGAAAAAAAAAAATGCAGCTAGGATTATCACCAGTGGACAGCTATACATTTGATGGCATTTAGTTTTATAAGCCAGGTACTGTGAGGATATTAATTATAACTCAGTTGCAAGTAGAATAGAGCATGTTTCCTTAAGTGAGGAGGAGAATGAGGTGACTGTCATTGTCTTTTTGAGGGGGTTAGCAAAGAAAAGATATTTAGAGGAAAAGGGGGGAGTAGGAAGGAAATAGAGGAGAAAGGAGAGGGTAGTGGAGGAGAGAGGGAATGGGTTCAAGTAGTTCTAGAAAATTCAATACTAAAACATGTGGTAGACAACTTCCTCACCCCCGCAGCATACAACATAGACAATGCCCTACTCCAAAATGAGGATATTGTTCAAGACCTTGGAATTTGGGATGGTAATTCCCTCCCCTTTGATCATTATATAATGACAGTAGACAGAATATCCTTCTGCTTAGTGCAACTAATTGCCAGAACGCGTCATCCAGATCTGAAGCGGTCATTGTTCCCTTATATTCAGCATTGATCAGGCCAGTTATTAAATATAATGCTCCCTTTGGGATGTACCTTACTATTCATATCAAATAACTAAACTCCCCAGTTGTTCTTAACAAGAAGATCACTGGCTTAGAAACCCTAATCTAACAGGAAAGACCAGAAATACTGTCCTTTTGGTCAGTATCTTATAGACTCTGGAAGTGAGATCTATGTCTTGCCTTCCATCACTTTATGAACTCTGTGGTCCTAGACGTCTTGATAAAATAAAAACAAGAAACCTCACTGCTAAAGGTGGACCTACCACAAAAAATAAAACCAAACAAAAAAAATGTACGTCAACCACCATGGCAATAAAAAGAAAAAATATATATTTATTGATAGGTTAGCACTTTTGCAGGGCTACTGCTTCTTCAGACCCTGGTCTTCTTGTATCTCCACCAAAAAAGAGTCCCACTTATAACTAGAACCAGGATCTATATCTTCACCAACAAACAAATAAAACATAGTGGAGACATAGGTTCACTGCACAGTGCCTTCCCAACCTCTGGAACAGAGTCACCCTACATATTAATCAGTGTGATTTATTAACTTCCTTCAAATGGGACTTGGATGATTGGATGGGTATTCACACATTCACCCAAACTTAACTTGCCTAACCCACTTTGAAAGAAGAGGTATGGTCCAGCTGTTGGTACTGACAAGGCAGAAATGGTTACAGAATCAGTTGCCCTGAATTTCATATAACTCTAAAAATATTTTAATCCTTCGTCTCATTTACAGCAGTGGACATGCTCACATCATCTACAGAAAGCAAGTTTAGATAACCTGCAATGATTCTATTTTAAGCTTTAAAAAGCATTTTTCAGTTCTCAATATGTGACTGCATTAAATAATTGCATTGTAAGTTTTAAGTCATCACATAAGAATTGTTGACATTATGGCATTGCATATACCAGGTAGAATTTCAATTTTGGTGATATTCTGCATTTTTTGCAAATATTTAGATACAGTTTTAATGACCCTTTTTAGGAATGAATGTAGTGAAATGTTTATACCCTATTCAGAAAGTAACATGAAATAGAAAATGTGAAATTTTCATTTTCCAATACTCGATGCAATCTCTTGTTGTGTAGAGAAGTATTGTCTCTCATCTAGATGTACCCTTGTCCATAAATACACCCATTTGTCATTAACATGTTCTCTAGCCAAGGGGTCTCTATGCTTAGGTATGTGGTTCTCTTCATCTACACCTTTTATCTAGTTCAGAGACTATAATGACATTAAGATTGTTATCAATAAATTATTCTCCTCCTTTATAGGTCCCCTCCTCACACTTATTAAGAACCTGCTAAAAGGCATACTATGCATGTTAGAGTCATAAATACTAACAGATCTTTCTCAGGACTCTTTCACCACCCTTGCCACAACACACCATCTCCCATTCAAGTTGTTTTCAATAAATTTCACCATTGGTTTCAGATTATTTTCTGGTAAGGTGACAACTCTTCTCTCATCTCCCTCTTCATCCCACTGCTCTCCTGTTCTTTGTTATTTCTTCCCCCAAACTTGTCAACCTTCTTCTCATTCAGTTGTTGTTGTGTCTTTCGGCTTTTTCTTGGTTAGGGGTCACCACAGCTGAACTCTGGTCCGCTAATGATTGGCAGTTGATTTTTACATGCCGAGTTGCCAGCCCTGATGCACAACCTTCAACGAAGTTACACCCATTTACGCATGTCTCCACGCAGAAGACGCTCTAGCTGAGAATTGAACCGGACAGTGTCTTGCTGTGAGGCAACAACGCTACCGCAGCACCACCACCGCAGGTACCTTCTTCTCATTCATTATGTAAAAACATCAGTGTTCATCTTTCCATACTGTGTTAAAAAAGAATCCTAACCTATTTATGATATTTGATGCTATCCAATATTCCATGATGCAGTAACCAGCCCTTCACTCCCCCAGTCTGATTTGTACTCTGTACTTGCATATTTACTTTTCTTCTCCCCAGCAGGAACACATATCTAGTCTCATTGCTATGGGTAAAACAGAAGCACAGATAAACCCCGACATTACTATTGTATGGTAATTAATAAAATTAAATAAATACATGGAATTTCAATTTATTCTTTGCCATTTGTCTTTATTTGCACTGCAAGCATCTCCCTAAAACATTAGATGCAGTAGAATATTCTACTTTGTAAGCATACTGAATGATAGATATGGACAGTACACTTAATGAAAATGTCTAGATACATACAAAACACGCAAGTAATTGTAGCTTGAGCACATAAGATACTCACTCACCTGATTAACTTATTTATTTAATTTATTTATTTATTTATTTACATTTGTTGACCGGGAGTGTCCGACTGGATGTAGGTCCATTTTCAGCGGAGGCCTGGGGAGAAAAGCTCCACAGTTAAAATAAAGAGACAGTAGTTACATTGGATTACATAGTGATTAACAATATAACATAGCAATTACTTACAACATATTTACAGATGAAGAACATAGTACATCAGTAAACAACTAGAATCTTTATCTGTGAAGTACATAACAGACATTAACAAATGTTACAATAAGAAGTTCCTGCTGTATAGTAAGTACTAGGCTTATGAGCATCTGAGCTTGCTATAATCAAGGTAGTTAGTGGAGTGGAAAGAAAGGTAGTGGTTGGATGGGGTGGATGATATTAGAGTGGGAGTTGGAAGAGCATAGCCAGCATGTTTTTTAGGTGCGCTTTTAGTAAAGTTTTGAAGTGGGTGCATGATGGTATGGAGGTAATTGTGGGTGGAAGGGAGTTCCATAATTTGGCTATGGTGCAAGAGAATAGCGCATCACCAGCAGAGTTATTGGCTTTAGTGATCTGCAAGTGATTTTTGTTGCTGGATCTTAGTGGTCTGGTGGTGCGATAGGGTTGGAGTAGATTCTGGCGGGATGGGACATTTAGTGGATGGTTTACTAGTTTGTGGGCGAGTGAGAGTTGATACCACTGAAGGAGGTGAGGGAGTTCAAGCCAGCCCAGTTCAGCAAGTGAGAGACAGTGGTGACTACAGTAGGATGCCCCTTTGGCGAATTTGGCGATTTTGTTGTAGCAGGACTCTAGCTTGTTTAGATCGCAATGCCTTAGGTAGGTATATACTCGAGAGGAATAAAGTAGGGTGGAGATAAGGTGGGAATTTGCTATTGAAATCTTTGCTGCTTTGGTGAAAAATTGCTTATTTCTGTATAACGCTCCTAGTTTTTTGTGGACTTTTTTATGGTCATGGATATGTGAATGTCAAACTTTAGTTTATTGTCTATTTCCACTCCTAGCAATTTGGTGTGTTCAGTTGGGTATATAGTGGTGTTGTCTTTTGCTGTGATGTAAAAGTGAGAGTTGTTCTTGACTCTTCTGCAGAGATTCAACAATGCAAGTGATCTTAACACTGGTCAAAAGTTCATAAGTGATAATGTCAGCTCCCACTGTTTAAATTGGTCAAAGGTTCATAAGTGATAATGTCAGCTGTCACTGTTTAATTATTTCTTCATTGTCTTTCATCTTTCTTCAAGAAAGTACTCTTTTACACTTAAATCTGTATTGATATTTAATTTCAACAGGCAGTCAGGGATTTTTGGAACAGCTGTAAACAGTATAGCTTCAAGCCGTGAATCTACCTTAAAGCTAAAAGTACTCTTCATACCCAGCTTATTAGTAGCTGTATTTTAAAGTTATGCTTGTTCTTACTCTATATTTAAACTCTGTAAATGTAGAACTTGACATACTCAGTGAGCGGCCAAACAGCCCAAGTTATCACTACACATTTAAGTCAAAAAACAGCCTGTGAAGCTCAGAATTGCATTAAAAACTCTACACTGCTGCAAACAATATTTAAAATAACATGAGTAAAGGCCTTGTCATTGAAAGGCTATTCACTGAAATGACAAGGCCCTTTGATACAGTAGATTTATGCTTTTCTTCCTAGAAAACTGCAAAAAAAAGCTCACCTTTGGTGCAAACACCATCCAATGGTTCCAAAGTTATTAAAAAAAAAAGAACATTCCAGATCTTTACAAATAACTCCTGCTCAAGCCCAGGGACACTAAATATTAATATTCCCCCAAAGCTCAGACCTTGTCCCGATCTTTTCTGCTTTTATAAATGATCTGACATATGAACTCCTAGGGTCTATATTAAATTCTCGAAAGCCGACAATGTTGCATCTGACATTGTCGACAGGAGAATAGTGAAACTGCAGAACATCGAACAAGTAAACGGAAATCTCCTTAAGGGGAGATTTCCATTTACTTCAATGTAGTGCGGTCTCAGAGTTGGTATATTTAAGTAGTGGGGGGTGGGGGGTGCAGCCCCCCACGTGAGGGGTGCAAGGGGGCTTGTCCCGCTTCCTACACCGTTTAGTTTTTTTTGTTGTTTTTATTTTTTTTTTGTGAACATTCGATGTTTTAACAGTTCGATCACTAATGGTCGACCTTTAGTGATTCAAACTGTTAAATAGTTGATGCTCTCATATAGACCCAAACTCCTACACCTTAAGATTGTACTTTATGTTGATCATATATTGGCCCTCAAATCCAATAAAAACAATCAGCCTGTGATAAACACTACAAACCTCTTTCTCACCCCTCTATACACAGATACTCAAAGCAAGCTTATTATTAACAGCAATAGATCCAACATCATGCTATTAAATCCTCAGAAAAAATGAAAGCAGTCCTACTTGTCCATATAAAAGACAACTCCAATATATTAATTCCAATTTGTACTGAAAAAAAATATCTGTGCATATTCTTAGATCCCTCGCTAACATTTCATCTTATTTTGGAAAAAAATATAACCAAAACACTTACACAACTGTAGTTCTGCTATTAAATATTCTATTTTTTATCTCCTGTTGCAATAAACATCTAGCCAAAAATGTGTTGAATCTAAAAATTGAATATGGCCTTGTTCTATTATGCCTTTTCTTTTTGTGCTGTAAACATCTAGCCAAAAATGTGCTGATACCAAAAACTGAATACAACCTCCTCTATTATGCCTTCATTTTGGCACCAATATGCAAAATCTCCAGGTAGCCAAAAAACAAAATCTTTAGGTTCTTACTTCTAACTAATAGCTAGCTACCTAATTGTGATCTCTTAAAAACCTGCATGTGCCTTCCTATCCAAAGTAGAGCAAGCCCATTATCTAGAGTATTCACCTTCATATGTATCTGCATAAGTCACCGTCCACCATTAAAAAAACCCTCTCAATTAGAGACCCTAATTATACCTGAGATAACAGTACTATGCTATTAATGCCACACTTTATTATTTATTTTATTTAACATTTGTTGACCGCGTTTGTCTGACTCAGCTGAAGAGCCATTTTTCAACGAAAGCCCAGGGAGAAAAGCTCCAACATATTATACAATTTTCATTATAAATAAGCATTAAACATCAATGTTACAGGATTATTACAAGGCATGAAGTAGCAACACACTTTACAATTTAGCAAAAACTTTAAGACAGACATTGGTTAAAGAAGCCTTCTTTAAGTGCAGTCCTGCTACCTGGAATCACCTTACTAGTAAAATCAGAACACAAAATGAGCTTAGCATATTCAAAACCAAATTAAAAGAGCATTTTCATGAAGAATATGCTAATAAGTGCTTTAGTAATCCTGCCTATAAATAATAACCCTTCAGTAATCACCTAGCATTTATCAAATGAAAATATTAAACATTTTAAGTATTTAACTGTAAGTCCCTGCAGTAATGCCATATATATGGAGATAGTTTGCATATATAAATAATTTATTAATCTTTATAGACCATCTGCAAACACAGCAACTGCTAGATTTACATGATCTTATGGTAACATTGGAGTATCACTGGAGTATTATTTTCTTACCGTTTGTGTGTTATTAAGATCTATGCGCATTCTTGTTTCTTACTCTTCTCTGTATCTGGATGTAGTCCACCTAGGATATACTCTACTTTCCTATGCTCTGTGAATATTGCACAATGTGAACTTATGAAAGATTTGTACTTAAACTAGTATATTCTACGTCTATATTTCTTCTCTACTTTGGGCCCGGTTCATAACTGAAAAGGGTCAAAAGAACAGTCTACTCACCCAGTAAACAAATTATAAATAAGTATCCCACTGTGTGCACACAGACAGTTTGCCCAGTACAGGTTATACATTCGTTGATGTTTGGGACTACAGTGTGAGGGTAAATGATATCTCTTTACACTCACTTGTAGAATTCTTCCTGCTACTTAAGGAACAGAGTGATATACAGGCTTGTGTTATATACAGGGGTGGGGTGGTAAAGGATGGCATAGACTGATGGTGCTTTGTATAACGATTGTATCTGTGGTTGTATCAGGTTTGCCTTCAGATGTGTGAGATCTAATAAAAATGTACTTCTAAACTACCAAAGTCTCACTTAGACCTACACAAAAATACTAAACATAAGCTCTTTAATTCTGTTTATATTATCTAGTATTGATACCGCTGTATCATTTACGTTTAATATTTGAGCAACAGTTATACATATTCCAGTAAATGCACATTGTGTTTGTTGAAAAAATATCAAAGACTATTATTTAGCAAATTGAAAATGAGGAAAATTGCTATGAGAAGATAAATGCTTATAAAAAAATGATATGATGTTAGACAGACTATAATAATTCTGGGTCTGAAGAAAATGAATTTGAAAATGTATTTGTACTCATGGATAATATTAACAAGTATAATTTAAAACACTTAGTAAACAGCTTTAGTTTAACATATTACTGACCTATTTTCAAAGTTAATGATGATGTATAATGACATTTTTAATAAAGGGAAATGTACCTCATATAATTAACAGCAAAGTAATTTCTCTCTTTTCAAAAAACAAATATAGGCTGATACAAAAACATCTCATCTCTGGGGATTTGCTTCAGAGTAATGAGATTTCTGTGTTACATACGTATAATACAAAAATTGCTATGATCAGAAGGCGTGGAAGACTTTTTGTGTGTGAGGAAGGTAGATTATAGGGGATTTTGTAAGCTTAATAAGGAATGAGCTCAGAAGATAACTGTGATATACAGACCTCTGGCTCTGCTTCTTTCTCAGCAACAGAAATTATGTGACATGACCACATGGGAAGACTTTCAACATTCCATACAGAGAAAAAAAATCACATTGAACAGTGTCCTGAATCATAGTCAGGACATGCTATACTTAACTTTTTATCATTATTTGATGCAGCTAAGCTTCAAATGTAATTATGCACTAATCAACATGATGATAATCTGGCATAATGAGAGGTAATCCAGTTTCATCTTCTAGACATGGGTTTGATTCTTTCAGCCTCTGCTTGCAATCTGTTTGACTTAGTAACTCACAGTGAGGGTTCCTTAGTCACTAAGGAGAAGAGAAGAGCTTATTTCTAGTGTACTTGTTTAGTGAACAGATTAATACAATAAATGGTCATTGAATAGAGGGGGTATGTCTCTAAATTCACTATCCAAAATGTAATCAGTTGGAGGCTACAAATTCAATATTTATTTCCATATGCTTCTCAGAATATATAAAACAACTCTACAATTATTTAACAAAGTGTTTACTTCTTAGAAAGTGGTATCTGATAACTTCTATCTGTGTCTCTTTCTTTGTTTCTCTTACATACAGACATGCACAAACACAACCCAGTTATCTGAAAGGAAATGACTAATTGTTCTAAACAAATGTTTCCTCACCTGAATGAAACATGTAGGAAATTAAACCACTTAAGATTACCCACCCTGATATAATTCAGGAGTTTTGTTAATGGTAAGCGTCCCATGTCTTTAACAGTACTAAAATTAATCCTGTTTACTACACTTTACCATAAGTGCATGACATAAATAAAACCTTCTATAAGAGAAGGAATGCAGTTGTCATGTTACAAATTAAAATGTTTAATCAATCTGCAGAGACACCACAATATATTAACAAAATGAAGCAGTTTTACAAGCTAGAATCGCATGAACCTTTTCTCTTCCAAACAATACCATATTATTGATCAAAAGTTTATTCCTACCTCAGTCCAGCAACATTTTTTACATAATTATGTTATCATTTCATTTTTACTTATTAATTTTTATTTATTTATCCATTTGTTAATGAGGTTAGAACCACTAGGTTAATAGCTTTTCTTCAAGGGAGACCCAAGGTGATATTTATATTACCATGGGAATTTTAGCCAGGACATTAGGAAACTTTCCCTACTCTTTGTAGTAGGGGAAGAGTTTGTGTGTGACACAACTGACTTTCTGCTTCTGGTCTTAGCAAGGAGGCAGCCCAGACAAACAGGAAGAAAACATGGAGGCTGTAAGCCAAAGTGAAATTGTGGGGAAAAGTATTGACAATGAAGGAGAAATGGCAGAATCACTACCAGAAATGTTCTCAAATGATTTGTGAGCAGAGAAAACATTGTTTTCAAATGGAGAGGAGGTCGAGAAGAAAACAAAGGTGAATGCATAGGTGGAAATGGATATGGAGCAAAATTCCCAGAAAAATCTCTTTGAATCAACAGAAACAGTGGAAAAATACAATATTTCAACCTTCCAGTCTGGAGGGAAGCAGGATGTTTATCTGGAGGAGATCATAAACCAGAATGAGCCAGAAAGTGGGGTTACAGTATCCTAGAGTGAGATTATGGAGAAAGTAGAAAAAGAAAATGTGCCAGAGAAGGTTCCAGAGAAAAAGAATTATACTGAAACAGTGGGAAAAGGGGAAAAACAGGAGATGGGAATAAAGAAAACAAAGAAAATTTGTTGTCCGGGTGAGCAGTAAAAAAAAAAAAAGAAGAAGGTTTGAACAGATATGAGATATGGGGCAAAGTTATAATACCACTGAGTGTTAAAGTTGAAGAGGTAAGACTTTTCATTTTAATTAACAAAGAAATATTTTGTAACTTGACATTTGAAATTGGACAAGCTATGGAAATTTTTAAGGGAAGGGTTTATGATAAATGAAAACAAACTTTCTATGGTCCGAATATGTTGCACAATCTTTTTTTAGACAAACAGTAAAGGGTTTTGATTCAGTTTAGAACTGAAGTGGAAGCAAAGGAACTGAAAGAACATTTGTTGACAATATTTAAAGAAGTGATGGACACTACTAAAATATATGATGAAAGAGGACTATGGACTAGAGGATGGGAATGTGGAGTAATTTTAAAAATGGAAAATGACAATGTGATACATATACCTAGTATTATTAATGTTCATGGTAATAGAGGTCTTGTGAAATATAGAAGGCAACCTAAAACTTGCTATTTTTGTGGAAAAAAAGGATCATTTCATTAATGAATGTGACAAAAAGATGTTATTTATGTGAACAGAGAGGTCATAATGTAAAGAAATATGAATTAATGTTTTAAAAATGTGGTATTGCAGGACATTCATGGTTAGAGTATGAGATAGAGGCACAAGAAAATGAAAACAAGAAAGAAACTGTAAATTAAGTTACACAAACAAAATTGATAGAAGTGGATGCTGTACAGGAAGATATACCACAACTAAAAATGTAGAAGTTGCATTTAAAATTGAAGAAAAAGAGAAAGAAAATGAAAAAGAAACAGATGAGACAAGTGAAAAAGAATCAGAGTGGCATATAGTAAAAGGCAAGAAAATTCAATACGAACGACAGTGAGGGAGAGAAAGAGAAAGTTTTAAAACATAATACTAAGAGAAAATAAGAAAGGTAAAGTCTAAAACCATCCTTTATACGACTGTTCTATAAAGCTGAAAATTTTACCTTTAAATATGAACAGTATAAAAAATATTAAGAGAAGAATTAATATTATATATTGGTGTGAAGCTATAGATGCTCAAATAATAGTGGTAGAAGACAAAAGATTGTTAATGGAAGAGGAAACAGTGCAAACAGAAAGGCTTTAGAATGGTACTGTTATTTGTAATATAGGTAAAACACAGTGTTCAGGTATATGTATATTGTATAAAGAGGATATAAAGGTATTAGATATAACAATAATAGAACTAGAGAGAATAACTGTAGTTGATTTGAGATGGAAAAAGCATATATATAGGATTATAGCCTTATATGCATATGTGACAAAAAGAGAGAAAAATAATGTTTAAAAGTATACTTAATTATGTTTGTGTGAATATGGATATAATAATGCCAGATGGCTTTAACTGTAACATAGTTACAGAAATTATGAGGAGTGGACCACTAAAAATATGGGAGAATAAACACTGGACCTATTAAAGGAATGAAATAAAGACAGAAGTTGATTACTTTTTAATATCCAAAAGATTTTTAAAAAATTCAAAAAGGAATAAAATATAATGGATTGTCTGATCATGTAGCTATTCGGATAAAAAAATCATGAAAATGAGTAATATATTAAAACAGGAAAAGGAATTAAAAGGATTGATAAAAAAGAATTAGATATAGGAGGAAGAAAAGATTAGTATGAGACCTTTCTATGAAAATTGAACCATTTGGTGGATACAAATTAAAAAGAAATATAAAAAAGTTATTTTTAAAATGTGTAGAAGAGAAAATTAAAGAGAAAAAATGGAATACAGAGTATTAAGTAAACAATGTTTTAATGGTTTAGTAGAAAAGGATAGAATATTATATAAAAAATTGAAATATATAAAATAATATATAAAAGAAATCAAGAAAAATTAATAATTTGTCGCATAAGCAAAATATTGTTTACAGGGAAAAATAAAGTAGCTCCATATTTATCTAAAATAATGAAGGAAAGAAAAATAATAACAGAATTAAAAATAAAGAAAGGAAACAAAGTTAAGAAGCAAGAATGAATATATCAAATAATTAAGAGCTATGTACTGGAGTTATATGGAAAAAGAGAAGTGGATATAGAACAAATTTATAATGGTGAGAGATTTAGTAAAGAAGACAATGATATTTAGAGAAAAAATAAATATAAATGATTTGAATGAAATTATTAAAGAAATTAACATACATTCAGCCACAGGATTACATTTAATTTAATATAATATGTATAAAGAAATGGAAGACTGGTAAAAATTGGTATTTTTTCAAGTTATGAATAAATGGATGGAAACAGGTATGTGCAAGGAAATTGTACAATGGTTTTAAAATGTATGTTTAAGAAAGGAAATAAAGATGAGATAACAAACTGAAGACCTATAATGTTAAATAATACAGACTATAATTTTTATGAGAATAATAGCTAAAAGAGTACAATGCAAAATGGAAAGTTGTATGATCAAAATTTGTTTGGAAGAAAAGGAAAGGGAAGTCAGGATTTGTTGTGGTTAATAAGATAAGTACAATATGACATTATTAATAAAAAAGTAGAAGTAGAGGTTATGACAGGTGATATAAGTAAGGCATATAACAATATTCAATATGAAGCATTATGGAGAATTTTGCAAGCATATAACATAAGTGACACAATATTAAATATTATTAAATCAATATATGAAATAAATAATTTAAAATTAAACAAAAATTGTTGGATTGGGGAAGATGTGACAATAGAGTGTGGAATAAAACAAGGATGTCCAGCCAGCAGTGTAATATTTCCATTAGTCATGAATGTAGTAGTTAGGGAAATAAAAAAATGACAAGTAATGGAGGATATAAAATGATGAAGGGGGTACAAATACCAATAATACATACTTATGCTGAACACATTGTAAAAATTGCTAGAAATAAATGAAACATTAAGTATAATATTAAAGAAATTTGGTTTAAGTATAAATAAAGAGAAAAGTAAAAGATTTGGTTATGAAGGTATAATAGGAGGTATAGAATATAAGGAAAAGTATATAGACCTATTGAGTATAGTATTTGTTAGAAGTGAATATAAATATGAGCAATAGGACAAAATTATTAAAGGAATCAAAGATATGATTCCTTTCTGGAAAACATATACCCCTGGATTCATTAAGCTCCATGCAGAAATAGGATTGTGCCCATGTAGAGCAGCAGCATGCCTTGTGTATTAATGAGGACATGCTGCTGTATTGTCTACATGGACATGATTCATATTCAAGTGCAGGGGGCATGTCCATGCAGTGCACAGACACTAAACACTCCCCCTACCCTCAGAAAGTGCTGTACATCACTTTCTAAGCTGTACTGGCATAATATTAGTGCATAGCTCTAATATTATGCCAGTATTTCAGTGTCTGCGGACAGTGAAATATAAAATAAATCATTTCAGTGTCCACAGACACTGAAATGAAACTGGCAAAGAGGAAATCAATATAGGGGGTGTGTCATAGCTTCTGTGACACACACCCTGTATTGCTAAAGCACTGTATAGCACTTCTGCATCCTGCACAAGCAGGAAATGTGCACAAATGCACACACATAGCCTTCAACCATACAGATGCTCACAAAATGCCAGATTTTAGCCTCATATATTTGTTCCACTCTCCATAGAAGAATGATTTTCTGGGAAATTAGCATAAAATCATTAAAGTCCAAAAATAATTAGAGACATTTGAGTCTCAGACATTATACCCTTCAAAAAATTCATGCCAATGCAAAGCCTGTTATTCTATCAATTTTCTAAGTTGGCAAGAGCAATATTTAAAAATTGTCCCTGTGTTTGTGCCTTTGACCCACTTTTATTTATGGCTATGTCCAAATTTCTTGTTCTAAGAGGTTGAGAGGTATGTACACATAACAGGGGATAAATCCCCCAAACGTAATTAAGCACAAGCATAGCCCCACAAAAACAAGAAAGTCCATAGAGAACATGTCATGCATCAGCATGAAACATGCACAGAGTCCTGAAAGCCCAATCGCTGCAATTATGTCACAAATACAGTCCCAAGTAGTTGTCGGAACACCACAATACACACCCATATAACCTAAAAATAATAATAAAATATCCTTGTTTTTAATACCCTAAGGAATGTTTAAGTGTAGCTAAGTTGATGTGTACATCACAACCTAAACATCCCATAGGAGCTAACTGAAAATAGACAGGTGAAGTTTCCAAGCCAATGTAGTGTAGTGGTTAGAATTGCAGCTTTACATGCAGATGTTCAAGTCCCAAGATAGACAAATTATTTTCTCATGTGAAAGTAGTGTTAAAATTAGTTTATTAAACTTTATTTATGTAGCAACTATTTTTTATCAACCAGGATAGTGTAGCAGTTCCAAAACTGAGATGTCAGTGTAGAAAAGATGTGAAACCCCCATATAAACATGTGCCCCATACGGTATAGTCAAACAAGAATATAATGTAATGAAAGCACATAAAGGGATGTCATGGAAGGTAAATGTAAAATTGTAATGTGTACGTAAATATTTATGTTATATTATACAATGTCTGGCCATTAACATACAAAAATGAGTATGCTAATTGGTCAGCCCAAACAGAGTGCCCGTTGTAAATCTGAGAGTATACTAATGGAAAAAGGTCTGGTTGCCTGGACATTTTCCATTTGTATATCTCCTGTTTTATCATTTTTCTTGTCTGCAGAGATAGCAACAGAAAAATTAAGATCCCTGTTGCTTTTTTTTTTTTACATATCTCGCTATATGTTACGAGTTGAAGAACTCGTAGAACATTGCGAGATATCATAAAAAAGCAATGGAGATTGTCCTTTCAGCAGACAAAGGAAGAGCTCTGTTGCCTTTTTAATATATCTCACTATGTCATACAAGTTCTTCAACTCGTATAACATAATGAGATATGTTAAAAAAAGCAATGGAGATCTCCCAGTCTCCATTGCCACCTCTGCACAGAACTGATGTACTGTGTAAGTTTGGGAACATGTCCCTTATGCATGCACAATACATCAGAAATGCCCCAGGATACTGAAAAACTGCAGAAGGGCAGCACAGAGACATGATACAATGACATTATATCAGAAAGGTAAGTATTGTTTTTTTTTAAAATAATTTCATTGTATAATAGCAATAACTCATGGCTGGGTGTGGGCAATGCTGGATTTATCCATGGCTGGCATTACTTGGTCACTCTGTCTTCGCCCTCGTGACCAAACCACACCAGCTATGGGTAAATCCAGCATTATCCACACCCAGCCATGGGTTACTGCTTAAATCTAACATTATAAGTATAATATACATAAATGTGCCTTAATCAGTCTATATCAGACCTTGCTCTGCCCAGCCACAAAATAGTCAGCCTTGCCAAGTCTCAAACCCAAGATGCTGCCCTCTACAATCACAGCACCATACCACTACACCATCTGAACTGTGAGAAATAGTAGTACTTTAATGAGCATATCCTGCATTCAGGTCATTTAACATTAATAAAAAAAGCAGCAGTCCCAAGTGTTGAACCAATGACCCTCAGTGCTATAGTCAGAGGAATGTACCATCACACCTGTAGAAGTTAATGTTGCTTTTTCAAACATATCATGCAATAGAGGCATACAACATTAGTGAGAAATCTTTGTGGAACCTTTCATGTGTCGTATATAGACATACACACACACACACACACACACACACACACACACACACACACATGCACATATATATATATATATATATATATATATATATATATATATATATATATATATATATATCTGATAAAACAATATATGAAAACGCAGTCATAATGTATATATATATATAAAGGAAGGAAAATAATATATATGTATATAACATGCAGTGCAGTTATATCTCAGAACCATCCTTCTCAATCTGTTAGTGCAAGGAACCTGTACAAAGACTGTAAAGGTGGAATGGGCCACATATACAGACATATTTCAAAATTTGTGTTACAAATGAAGACGTGTTACAGCAACAGTGTGTGTTTCTGTGGAGAATAACTGAAGGATATGATGAGGGAAACTGAAATGTCATGTCATTTATTTACTGACATAAATCCTTGGATCATCACCGTGATTTACCAGGCAAATAGAAATAAATTGTTGAACTAAACAAAAGTATGGTCCAAACATCCGGACATCCTGTGAAAAATCTGGCAGTGCAGAGGTATGCTCAGAATCCCTTAGTGCAATGAATGTGGATCAAGCCTGACAAAGTGGGGGGACAAAGGCCTGAAAATAAGGACATGTCCAAAATATGTCAGTGGATAAGCTGAGAACGTCCATGTAGTCACAGTGTATGTCCTAACATATATCAACTGAAATATCACAATTCCAGAACTCAGTTGCTTCTCATTAGTTACTGACCTCAATCCCCACATCATCCCATTGATGTGTTATGCATACATAACAGTTATGGGGACCAGACCAAAGATATTGGCCACACAACTGGACATCCTATGAATATGTAGACATAACACATCATTAGGGAAACTACACTGAGCTAACGAGCAATGTCCAGACTACAATCAGACTGACATAACACTACCCAGGTCCAGCTCTGGGGCTGTACACATGCATTAGCAAATATAGCAGGCACTACAGGGATGTAACACTAGTGGAAAACAGACACTGGTGTGAAAGTGCATACCCCCAAATAAGTGCACCACAGTCACAGTGACATACCAATAAGCAAACTGAACATGACAGTATAATACTGTGTGAGTAACCACGTACCGTTTGCCACTCACACAGTACCCCTACATATACTGCCCCAATTCACAATGTACTGGGAATCCTGAGGTGTTACACAACATTTTATAGCAGCCCCTACAATCATATGGACCTGATAGACCACCAGCAGGTGTAGCAGCATGCAGACTCAGATAGGTAAAGGATGTATGGCACTCACAGCTGTTACTCTCCTTACTCAGTGCAATAAACATATACACACAACACTGCTACACAATCTTGGCAGTTTGTCCACAATGGCCAGTCAGACATAACTGTCATATGTCCAGATTTCAACAGAAATACTATGGTGTGGACCCACAATCCTGGCCAACGCTGCATACAATGGGCAGGAGTCTGCCAGGTCATTGGCATGATAACTGGAGTGCAGTTGGTAATTACTGATGTACCATACCTCTGCACCTCACAGTGCAGGACATGTGGACAACGCATGGCATACTTGTGGGACAGGGGGCTGGAAAGAGGGACATATCACACATAATAGTATTACAAACTGAAAAACTAGCTGCTGTTACATGGATTCTTGTAACATCACATCCCTGAAGGATATGATGTCTGGAACACCAATGGATTACAACACTTAATGACTACAATCCTCACATTATCCTACCGACCCCACAAAAACAGATGCTGTTCAAGGAACAGACCAAGCATAATAGGCAAACATCTGGCCAGTCTGTGGGCAACATGCCAGTTTAAAGGTATGTCAGAGGCATATCACTGTCAGATGTCAAGTCACCCAGTAAATGCATGTCCAGACAAACCCTGTCAATGTAGTAACCCCCATGTGTATATCAGCAGTAATGACATACGATATGTACCAAATTCTGGAGCCTTGTCCCCCATCTTGTTGGGCTGTTTCCACATGTCCTGTCCTGTGAGGTATTTCCATCTACTGTCTGTGAAGCTGTAGCCCCCACACCTGCGTAATGTCCCCTGCACAGGCAAGGCCCACATGAAGGGCATCCCATATGTCAGAACTAGCAGCTGTGTCCAGGCTCACAACACAATACTATTTGGGCACCTACATAGCTTTATGGCCTCAGCAATACCCAACAGGACAACATCAACCCCCAAGGTAGGCTGAACACCTGTGGTGGACAGCAGCAATACACAAACCACAGACCTGGTCCCTATATTGGCCGTACAGGGCAAATCAGGAGCATGCACCAACATGGCATCAAGTCAGCCTTTGTCTAATCAAACATATAAGGTCACAGGTGGAGTACTGTAAGGCTAACTATGAGTACGTATTGGACACATCCACCAAAGCCAGTCACAAGCCCATCTTCACATATGTCTGCAATCTCTGAGTCAGCAACCCAACAAACCCTGTAATGGTGGCTAATCAAACCACATACACACACAACATAGCTATAGGCAACCTGCTGCAGATAGGTTTAGGGTAAACATCACCTTCTATCTCATCTGCACTATAGCTGGATATACAAAGCACCCACACCCCTCCCCTCATCACCAGTGAGCAGATACATATTGCCTACTGAAAGACAACAAACGTTAGTATCCATGGCACCCGATAATATCCCTGTCTGCATCCTACATGAACTCAAGAATGTGCTCCCAGCTCCATTACACAATGTAGTCACACCAAGCCTTGGCACCATCCACACTCCATCAGCATGGAAGATGGCCAATGTCATCCCTTGACACCGACATGAATGAGGAGTACAGGAGTAGGAAATTAACTAGCCCTTGTTGGCGGGAATATGACACTTCAGGACCAGCAGCGCAATGCAAGTAGATGCAGTGCTGATACAGAACAGAGGTATGCTGTGGGTGTGAGTGGTGGCTACTGCTATTCAATGTAGCTGTGCAGGGTCGGTACATACTGTTGCCAAATGTATGAGGCCTTGTGATGTGTTTCCCTTTTTATGTGTTCCAGGTGTAATGTTGCATCAGCAAAGGTCAACATTCTCAGCGGCTGAGACAAATATAGTCATAGAAGCCATACTATAGAACCATGTCATAATGTTGGCTGGAGCCAGCAACATATGCAGGAGAGGACCAGCCTGTGGGATGACCTTGTCCACAGGGTAAGTGATGTTGGCCTGCACACATGTACATACAAGCAGGTCCAGCATTGTGAAAGTGACCTCATAAGCCATGCCCGGCAAAGGGCTGCTGCAGTGGCCATGGACCGCACAGCCACAGGTGTGGGCCTGGCCTTGCAGTCCCACTGACACCAACTGGGGAGCTCCTTGGGTAAGTTGGGGCACCCATCCAAGTACAACATCAGAATGCAGACCCTCTTACATACTGTAGGTAGATGGCACCCAGACAATGGATGAGGAGTGTGCAGGTAAGACCCTAGTGTAGATTACTAGACTAGTGTAGCAGACATACTTGTAATTGTATCTATGTGCATGTGTCAGGTCAGACTGCAGTTGTGGATTGGGTTTTCTAATGCACAGATGTGCACATCTATGGTGAAGGACAGAAAATTGTGTAGTACTGGGGGTTGTACTGTAAATGTGCAGACATGCTGCATCCATCCTTTACCAATGCCACATGTGAGTCTGCTGACAATGCTTCCCTCCCCCAACTACCTAGGTCCCTCTGGTCTGCATGTGGGAGGCTGCTGGTGAGTAAGCAATTGTTCTGTTGTGGTTTGCCAATACCCCAGGCATGTGAAGGTCATGCAATGTACCATGCACACAACTGTCACTCATAGTCATATTGCTTTATGTGCATGTTCACTTTTGTTGGGGTTAACTGCATTGCATCACAGTGGTCACCACATGATAATGTAACATCACTGTAGCATACCTCATGCCCTGTCAGTGCAAAACCTCTGGACAGAGACCAACAAAATGGGTAGATAAATGGCCTAAGGTAGGGGCATGTGTGAAACATTACTGTCATATAGTGGATATAAACAGGGTACACATCCCTGTTAAGATGCCAGGTATTTGTGATATATATACAAATTGAGACCACAATATGTCAGTCCACACCTTTCCCAGACTGTAGTGTGACCTATGACATGAACATTTCACCTGTAAAACCAACAAATCTATTGGCCACCAAATATGGAGTTTACAAACCCGACAATAAGCTGGATGCATATGTGTGCACACACTTCAAATAATATGTTATTGAAGCAGCTTGTGATTTACTGACAGCATACAGTCTGCTTGGGTATACACCTGCCATCCAGTAAAGGCACTCTGAGTAACATCAAATGACAGTCTGCTGTCCAAGTGGGATAATCATGACATGTGCTCAGTTGCCTTAAACAGCAACAGCCATGGTTTGCAGAGAGCTTACAAAGCAGCAAAGGGATCTCATATTTGAAAGGTATCAGTCAAGAGTAGGCTAGAACAACATCATCACAGCATTGCATACACCATGGAACACAGTGGAGACAGTTGGCAAAAGGTGGATTGAATATGGGACAACAGTGCTGTTGAAAAGAACTTGATGTCCCTCCAAAAATGATGACAACACATGTCAAGACCTGGTCTGAGAGGTTGCCAGGGGACATACAGCAACACCAAGGAAGTTGCAGGAATCTCTTGCTAGTACTGGTGTTGTGTACTACCTGTGAGAACACTCTCCTATATTCTGCATACATCTGGCCTATGGGGTAGGATCAGAAGATGGAAGCATTTCCCCACACAAAAAAACATCCAGGGGTGGATACAAACTGCAATACAACACATCACATCTCCCAAAGGCAGGTGTGGAAATTTGTTATGGTGTAATGAGACTATAGATCGACCTCACTGCCACAGTACCAAAAGGTATGTGTGGTGACAAGCAACACCTCTCATAACCTGAAGACCAACATCCCCATGGTGAATCACACTGGTGGCAGTGGCCTGCTGTGGGGATGCTGTTTCAAAGCCAGAACAGAGCATGTAGTCATGGTGGTGAGAATTCTGAACATTTCCAAATAACACCCACGTCTGCCAAAACTCCATCAGGCTCTGCAAGAACACTGAGGATGTGGAGGTGTGTCAGCCTTCAACATGACAAAGAACTGAACCATACATCCAAAGCTACATAAGAATGGTGCCACCTGAACACATGCATGGTTATAGATTGGCCCAGCCAGAGCCTAGACCTATACCAGATAGAAAAACCCCAGTGTGACCTGATGAGGGCTGTGCACATGAGCTGCCCTTGCAATATGACAGAGTTGGATGACCTTTGCATGGAAGAGTGGCCATATAATGCCAAGTCAGGGTGTGCCATGCTGATAGACACCTTCTCAAGAAGAGTGAATGCTGTAAGCCACTTACAAGGTGCTTCAACAATGTATCATTGTAAGGATGTGCACACTTATGCAATCATTATATTGTACATATTGCAGTCATTATATTTTACATGCAACATGTGTTTATCGATTGGATTGCACAGGTCATATGTCACATGAAAGGTTAACATATTTGGATGCATTATTGTGGTCTCATCTTGCATATTACAAGAACATAGCATGTTAACAGGGTTGTGTGCACATCATATCCACTGTAAGCTTAGAAGGTTGAGGGTGTAACAGGAATTGTGTGACCATACATCCAGTGTTGGTTTGGAGGTCTGACACTCAGATGTATGTCATTAATCAGTGATGTCACTCCTCATATCATCCCACTTATGTATCAGAGAAACACAGGGACTATGAGAAATAGAGAAAACATATGAGCCAGACTTTTACACATCCTGTGAGGATATGTACAGTTGTGCGGTATGTGCTGTAGCACTTGCCACTGTGCTATACAGGTGAACAGCAATGATGTGTACATGGGTGCAGTCTGTGCTGGGGAATGGTCATCACATACTAACACTAATCACATAACTCAGAGCTCTATATTGTCAGTTACATGTAGTAAAACTGGCTGCAATGCATGATGTTGAGGGTCGTGTGTCATGCATGTCACCATATGGGTAATGTGTGGTCTGTGTAACAGATTTGTGCCACCTCACCTGTAAGTGTGTGTGTGTGTGTGTGTGTGTGTGTGTGTGTGTGTGTGTGTGTGTGTGTGTGTGTGTGTGTGTGTGTGTGTGTGTGTGTGTACCAGCCAACATCAAAGTGCAGTGCAGGTATTAATGTACATATTTTGTCTTCCCCTCACAGGTGGCAATGGGGTTTGGGTACCCCCTTTTGGAAAATGATGTCATTATCTCTGCAGACTCTGACAATGATGATAGGAATAGTGTGGTACAGTTGGGATTGTCAGAGGCTAAATCTGTGCCATTAGTTGGCATCCCACTCTTGTGCACACTATCGCTGCACACACTGACAATGCCCACACATACCCTATCACCAGTGGCCACAGATGATGGACAGTTGGCAGTTGGTGGCATTGAACAGGCTAGTGTGGTGATGAGGTCAGGTGTGAGTGCAGACACTGGCCATAGCCAGAGTGCAGGCAAGGTCCCACACAGGCGGATGGACAAGGGTGCTTGAAGGAGGAACGCTGCTCTTCGGGCCACTGTTGCAAGTGCCACAGAAGGAGTCACCAGACACATGTTCCAGGCTGTCATGGATGCACAGGCACATAGTGAATGCCACAAAACACAAATAGTCAGGGTGGTAGATGCAACTCTCCCTGATGTATGTGGTGACATACATGACCTTGTTGGGTCCACTCATCAAAATACTGAGTTCATTAATAGATGCTGGTGTGAGACCTTGGCAATCCCTGACCATGGCATGTCTGTGCTAGAGCATGTGGTGTGAGGCGGGCATCAGCCACATGGATGAAGGTCATCACTAACAACAGCTGAGAGTGTATGGGGCTCTGCACCTTCCCACTCACATAGTGGCAGTGACACCAGCCCTACCAAAGGGGGGTGGCCATCCACGTCACACTAGAACAGGCCATGGCCACATGGTCCTCTCCAGTTCTGTCAGGGGCACAGATCCAGTGGGCAGCTGTCGCCATCAGGAAGGAGTACTGCATCTAGCCTTGGGCCTGGTGGTGCCAGTGATACTCTTGGCAGGACCAGTTCCCGTGTCTGTGTCTGGGGATGGTGACCTAGACATCCTGCCATGTACAGTCCACAGGTGTCCAACATACCTCTGTATAGGGCTGCCACATGGCATGACTGTGTGCATACATGCACACACATATCTGTATCACAGGAAGATAACCTCCAGACACACACAGCACCTCTGCACAGCCCATCTATTGGATACCCCACCAAACACACACACACATGATGTCAACTGTATGGCCCAGCCTAGGCCTCTGGCAAACCCATATGTCACCCTGTGCACATGATGATAACTGTGCCACATCCCTGTCATCCATACCATTGATGCAGGGACATGCTAATATGGGTCTGATGCACAGGGTGAATATAGTACAGTGTAGGTATGTAATCCTATGTAAGGTGTTGTCTGCTTGCATTTTTTATGGGTACACATACAGGTGTATGTACCCTATTAGCCAGGATGCATTATTGCTGTTAGTACCACTGATTGAATGTAGTCTTTCATGATGTATTCTGTTTGTGTCCCAGGTGTCTGTGTGTCTGCAGGCTGTGGCCCTGCAGACATTCCCAAGAGGGAGTATGTCAGACTGAGGATACACTGGCCATGTCATAGGCAAGGTGCAGCTTCATATGTACATGTACCAGGTGTGTATGCATGCCACATTGTGTGATGGACACTGCTTTTAGACAGTGTCACCTTACATACATACCCCTTGCCACAGACAGGTAGCCCTCAGACATGTCAGCTGAGTGTTGTGTACTACTCCAGGCTCATACATACAGAACAGGTTACTGTAGTACTGTCAGCAAGTCCCTCACAAGCATAGCCATTACATTAACTGCAACAGATTCACCTGTCATCACCTGTTGGCACAGCCATGTTTTTAACATACACTCAACCCTGGTGCAGTTGATGAGGGCATGCATGAAACTGTGCATGACAGGTCTGTGGTATGTATCCCTGAGTCCACCATGTGGAGCAGTGAGATAAAATGGAAATATCCTTGGCATACAGACAGGACTGACACACAGGATGTGCACACAGTCACATCAACACAGTTGACAATACACAGATTAGTAAACCTACATTTCCACCATTATGTACTGTACTACTACATACACATTACATGCCCCACATAGATTATAAGCATGTGACATAACACACTACCTCTTACAATGTGTAATGTTCTGAATGCCTACATGGATGGTGAGATGACCCAGCACACATAGTATGTGCAGTCATGTATTGCTCCTACAGGCCTGGACAAGTGATAGTGTAGCAGATGTTGCATCAGCATGATGTTTCAGGCAGGTATGATGCATGTTGCTGACATGTGTCAGTACCCTCACTGTGGACAATTAAGCAACAATATCACATACATGAGCATTGTTAAAGGACACAGACCACATATAGTTTGCCTAAATAATATAATAAAATAAAAGGTCTACACTTGTTTCCTGCCTTTCCTTTAACTAGTCTAGTCTACATACAGCTTTGCTGTAACAGGGCATATTTGTAAGCCTCTGAGCAGTGCTCTTCAATTGTTCCCTTACATCAGCTAGTTCTCTCCTCTCCTGCATTTTTACTAGTTTATTACTCTAGCACTTTACCATAATTCTTGTAGCAATTATTGTAGCAGACAAAAGTGCTACCAGCACTAAACATTCTACAAGGAAACAGCTCAAGTACTTATTAGTAATGCCCCCCTCCAGGCATGTGTAAAGGTCATTTTCCTGTGCTTTCTCCTATTAACCTGGCGAACGTGGGCATCCTGATGCAATGTAGTGGGTCATTTCCCTGTGCTTTCTCCTATTAATCTGGTTAATGTGGGCATCCTGATGCAATGTAGCAACTGCCTCATGTACACTGACAACCATCTCCTCTTACTTCCCAACACTCAGACTTGTGAGAGATGCACTTATCTATGCAAATTGGAAGCCACACATTGTACAGTCAAGACCGGAATAGCTGGTCAAGAAGAATAAGTCAACACTTACACCACATGGAACACATAGCCCTCCAAAACACACACTAAGACTTCCTGCACATAACAACACACAGCACACACCCACCTTCATGGAGGTTCTCATTACAAATCTACCCAAACAGCAGAGGCCTCTAAGAGAGAAACTCAGTCAATCACCACAACACAACACCAATCACAATGCACATAACATTCCTAAACAGTGTGCCACTCAACCAAAGCCCATAAGGCAAAACAGCATGCACAACACACTAGTCACATGTGACTTGACAGTGAGGCACACTGATGTCCTACTCACAAGGTTGAATAGAGATAAAATAAGTCAGCTGCCTGTCAGGTGCCAGGATCGCCACATAACACATGCACTCAGGTCCCTCAACAACAGGTACAAATATGAGATGTCCCTCCTTGGACTACATGAAGAGACACATGGAGGTGCTCTCATATTATGTAGCCCAGCCAGGTATGACCCTAGTCCTGAGCAGCAGTACAAGCAGAAAATAATTGATTTCAACAATTGGCTATGTTTCTGGTGTCATTCCAAGGGGATCCAGTGTCTGTCTGCCTTGGATGACATGACAGACAGACCTTGATGCTTTGCCAGAGATGGCCTGCATCTGCCACTCCTGGCCTTCTGGATACTGGCCAAGGCTCTTGCACCCCTATAGTGCCTTGTTTAGGCTATGTACCAAAGACCAAATTACCACCATAACAGCTACAAACAACTGCAAACAACTGCAATCTGAGGGTCATGCTGATCAATGCTAGAAGCGTAACTCTCAAAATTCACTCACTTGAAGCACTCCTTAAAATGGCAAACATTGAAATTAGTGCAGCAACAGAGACCTGGTTCAAAGCAATGGAAAGCACCCCTGCACTACCAGGCTATACCTCATTCCACACCTTTCGGCCCAAGAACTTAGACTGAAGCTCCCAAGCCAGTGGTGTTTCCATACTGAAAGGAAGCACACACCTCCACTCAGGTAGTCCAACATAATGCATCACAGATACTGCACATGCAGCTAACATTGGATAATACAGAGATTCAGGTCATAGCCTGCTATAGTTTCCCAACCATGTCCCAAGACTCACACTCCTCGTTCCTAAGCACCCAGGAGAATATTAGGGTCCAACCTAACACTCTCATACTGGGTGTCTGCATCTACTCCTCCATTAACTGGAAAAGCTACTCATGTACCAATACACTTGGTCAATGTTTCCTGGAATTTATTAATTACAATGCCCAGGAACAGCTCATTTGTAGACCAACTACAGGTGGCAACATCCTTGACCTGGTCTTTACTAACACGGGCAACTGTTGCTCTACATCAATAGTGAAATCCTCCCTGGTTAGATCCAACCACAAACTAATCACCTTGGGAATCCACATCCCTCCCAGTTCCCTGCAAAGGTAACCGTGATGACAAACGTCTCCAAAGCTAACCTTGGGCTCCTTAAAATAGAGGTGGCTAAGTTCACGGTGTGACGCCCGTGAACTGGCCCAGCAATCAAGGAGCCTCAATCTTCACCACTAACACCAGTGAGGGGGGTCCATATAAGGAAAGGATAATAAATACACACACAGTAAAGTACAATTTCCCTTAAAAGCACACAGAGATCACAGTCAGTCTGGGGCTGGTTTCTCCCTTTCTCTCCAGGTCCCCAATAACACTCCCCACTGGCACAGCTATAGCAGCCAGATCTCAGCCTAGTGAGCAAGCTAAAACCTCCAGCACCCTCTCTGTTCAACCAGTGCTTCGTGTCCCTGCGGAAGTAACTGACACACACACACTTTGAGATAAGAGTTATGTACAACCACACAGACACTCCTAGGAAAGGCTGGCACAGGTTCACCAGCTGTGCCCCTTTTCTGCACAGTCTAAAAAGTAGTACCAGCTGCCACCACTCACTAATATCTATCAACTACTCAAAGGCCCCTTAAAAGGGTGTCCAATTGTTACTGTGCAATATTATTATCCAAATGGTAAGTGTGACTGAGTTATGTAAATAATCTCCACGCCCATACCCAGATGTGCTCTTTGCTACTGCATAATGGTACCTCCTATACCGAGCCAACAGATATTGCCAATATACTGTCTGACAGATTCAGTGCCAACCTTACCCCTCCCCTCCAAAGGACCAATCACAATACCAGTAGATTGACAGACACCCAGTATTACTGCTGCACAGATTAAAATAGCACTGTCCAAGGCCAGGAATATGTCTTCTATGAGACCTGGAAATATCTCTGGCTGTGTTCTACATGAACTACAGAGTGACCTGCCACCACACCTGTGTGCCCTGTTCAGTCACAGCCTCACCTCAGGCTTTGTCCCTACCAAATGGCGCACTGCTACAATCATCCTCTCCACAAAGCAGGAGCGACTAGAGACCCTGGGAACTATCACTCCATTAGTCTGATGAGTCTGATATGCAAAGCTATGGAATGCATCATCATGGACCTAATAAACAAGGATATAGTGAATCTCCAAACTCTGGATCCCACACAGTTTGGTTTTGTCGATGGTAGATCATGCCTGCTCAACCTGGTCAACTTCTTTGAGCCAGTCACCACAGCTGTGGATTGATGTCAAGGTGGTCATACAGGCTACCACAATCTGGCCATGGCCTTTGATACCATTCCCCACTCTGGAATCATAGAAAACCCACCAAGGTAGGCATCAACCCCTATATCACTAGGTGGGTTGTAGACTGGCTCACAGATAGAACCCACAGTGTAAAAGTAGCTGACTCCAAGTCAGACTGCCAACCAGTCACAAATGGGTCTCACAGTATTTGGTCCTGGGTCCTCCCCAGTTTGGTATCTACTTCTCTGAAGTCCAGGTCATCACAAAGGTACTCTGGTTGACAAAGTTTGCAGACAATTGCATGTTGGGAGCTATTATTAACTACCTAAGTGATGCTGACATCCCACAGAAAAGCTTCACTGAGACCAACGTATGCTGTCAGAAGCATGGCCTGAAGCTCAATGGCCAAATATTTGTCAGCATGCCCTGAACACAGAAGGCATTATAAGAGATCTGTGAACACAGGTTGACAGCAGCCTCTCTTTTGACCACCACATTGCCACTGTGGTCAGACAGTCCTTCTATGTGGCACATCTGATTACTAATGGTTTTGCATCCAGGAAGTAGGGGGTCATTGTCTCCTTCTACTCTTCCCTCATTAGGGCAATCATCGAGTACAATGCCCCATTTGGCATGTACCTCAATGGACACCTGCAACAACTGGAGATGCCGCAAACATACCTCACAAACATGAACCTAGGCCTTAAACAGTTGTCCTATATGGACAGACTCAAAACACTCCAACTATTCTCTATCTCATATTGCCTACTTAGAGGCAAACTCTGCTTGACTTACAAAGCCATGTCTGACCCAGCTCTGTTAAAAATGTTACATCCAAAGATATCCCAATCCCTCCACACCACATGCTCCAGAGACCTCAACCGCATTACCACAATATACTGCCCATGCTATGGACTAGACATCCCATACATGTCAAACAGAGCACCTCACTGGCCCTCTTCAAAAGAAATCTTGATAAATGGATGGGAAATAGGGAATTCACCCTCAGAATCACTGCAGTGGCTCTATTCCATAGAGGCATTGTGAAGTAATGCCATGTGGCACACTGCCAGGGTATTCCTCTGACTAGGCTTAAAAAGGCTCCAGGACCATTAGCCTAGTACACACCTATGAACTTATGAGCCTAAACATGTGGATATTCCATAGAAATCTGTACAGATGACTGGAATGGCCTGCACAATGGTTTAGCATGCTGCAGGTGAGGCAGATGCCATTACCACGCTATATAAAGCAATGGCATTGGGAGGTGGTAAACAGGCATGGATGGTACACCAATCAAGATGCTATCAGCCAAACAGGATATGATCTTTGCCCGAAGAGTCGCATACACACACAGTTACCAGTATTGAGATTAGAACCATTATCTATCTAGTTATGTCTACTATAGTGTCATACAGCTATCAGACACTCCACAGAGCTTACATGCTTTCCCCTGGTCTCTAGGTACTTCTAAGGTGAATGACATCAGCAGGCCTAGTAAAGTAGGGTAATGGGCAATTACAGGGTGGTACACAAATCAAAATGGTATAACCCAGACAGTACATGATTCTCACACAGACACACACACACACACACACACACACACACACACACACACACACACACACACACACACACACACACAGTTGCCAGTACTGAGATTAGAACTCCTGCCTATCTAGTTGGTTCTACTACAGTGTTACGCTGTTATCAGATGCACAATGGAGCTTACATGAGCTTCTCCTAGTCCCAAGTAACTTCTAAGGTGAATGTCATCAGCAAGCCTAGTAAAGTAGGGTGATGGGACAATTACAGGGTGATACACAAATCAAAATGGTATAACCCAGAAAGCACATGATTTTCTCTCTCACATACACACACACACACACACACACACACACACACACACACACACACACACACACACACACACACACACACACACACAAAACACTACTGAGATTAGAATCCCTGCCTATCTAGTTATTTCTACTATAGTGTTACGCAGTTATCAGATGCACCACAGAGCTTACATGAGTTTTCCTACTCCCAAGTAACTTCTATGATGAATGACATTAGCAGGACTAGTAAAGTAGGGTGATGGGACAATTATAGGGGTGATACACAAATCAAAATGGTATAACTCAGACAGTACATGATTCTCACACTCACACACACTTGCCAGTATTGAAAATACAACCACTGCCTATCTAGCTATGTGTATTATAGTGTTACACAGTTACCACTTGTGCTACAAAGCTTACTGGGTTGACAACTGGCCAAAGGTGATAATAACTGCACAGCTGAGGTGAACTCTTACAGGTGCCAGTAAGTTTGCCTTCAATCTTTCCCTTAGATCTTGCTAGTTGTTTCTGTCCTGCACTTCAAATAGCCTAATAGCTTTGCACTTCAACAGGTTTATTTATCAAGTATTCTAGCACATCTGAGAGCCATCATCAGTATTCATTCCTCACAGACATAGCTTCAGTCCTTAGTAGTTATGATCACCCCTCCTGGCATGATTACAGTGCAGTTCTCTATGTTTTTGCCCATTAACCTGGTGCACTTGGGCATTCTGAGGCACTGTTGAAATTGCCTCATGTACACAGACAACCTTCTCCTCTAAACTCCCAACACTCAGACTTGTGAGGGATACCCCTTTATCACCATATTGAAAGATATGCATTCTCCAGTGAAGGCTGCACTAGTTGGTCAAGAGGAGAAGGGTCAACACCTGCAACACACCACATGGAACACATACCCCTCCAGAACACACAGTATGATTAAAGAAATAACTCAGTTTGTCCACCAAGGTATGAGGCATATAATCCAAGACTATATAAAATAGCAAGTTTATTAAAAGGATTAGCACTTTCACAAATGTGCTTCATCAGATCCTATGCAAAATCAAACTAAACCATAATTACTTTTAAAAAAGCAAACACCAATCATAAAGTATTAACAATTAGTGATGTATCAACAATTAGTGATGTAATGGCTGTGCCTTTAAAGCAGGCTTTAAAGGTATAGTAAAATTTAAACCTGGGTCTCTAACATGGCTATCTATTTCATCTCAGAAAGCTCTGTTCTGTTCACAATGTCACCACCTCTAACATCATTCTTAATCAATTCAACTACACTAAAAACAAAAGAATGTTCAGGATTGAATTTAATATGTTTATAGAGAGCATTAAGCCAGTTCATCCTTCTAATATCACCTAGATGCTGTAGTACACATTCTTTGAGCTTCTGATTAGTCTTACCTATGTAGAATGATTTGCATTCTACACATGTAGCTAAATAAACAAATTTTCAGATCTACAATCAGCATGTAACTTAAATTCAAAATGTCTAGAAGTATTGGGATGTATAAATGTATTTATTACAAGACATATACTAACATGCTCTGCATGTTCATAGGTTCATAGGTAGGTACTAGTCTATCGGCCCAAGGGCCTAAGTAAGCCTAGCCAGCAAGGTCCCATAGCTTACGACACCCAATAAAGTTATTTTCCTGTACCACTGTCCAGCAGAACAGTGCCATGCTTAACTTTAGTACTGTCCTGTTTCTTAAAAGGCCTGTAACAAAGCTCCCTTTTTAATGACAAATTATTTCTAAATATAAAATTGGGCATATATCCAACAACTTCTTAATTGTAGCATCTGTATGCAAAATAGGACAATTATGTTTCATTGCATTGGTATTGTATTATTTTCTGTAGAACACACAGTATCACAGCTCAGACATATAAACAATAATCACACACCCACCTTCACAGTGGCACTCAATAGACGTTTACTCAAACATTGTAGACCACCAGGACAGGCACCCACTCAACCACCACAACACAGCACAAACTACAGGACACATATCTCATCTACACAGTGTACCCCTCAACCTAAGCCTCAAAGGCTGAACACCTTGCCTGATACAGTCATCATAGGTGACTCAACTGTGAGGCACCCAGATGTGCCACTCACTAGTTTGAACATGGATGAGGTAGCAGTCAACTTTCTATCAGACGTCAGACTCCAGCACATAACACACCAAGTCAAGTCACTCCACAACAACCACAAGTATCACTCTGTTATTCTCAATGTGTGTGGATGACCTGAGATGCACATCCATGGTCTATGAAATGAGACATGGTGGAGCTCTCAGATTATATGGGCCAAGCAGGTATGGCAGTAGCCCTGAGCAGTATACTACTGTCACCCTGAATTATACCACAGTACAAACAACACATGATTGCCTTCAACAATTGGCTTATGTGTCTGGTGTCACTCTCATGGGAACCAGTATCTGTCGACTTGGGATGACAAGATTGACAGACTGCAATGGCTTGCCAAAGATGGCCTGCATCTGTCACCCCTGGGTTTCCAGGTACTGGCTAAGTGTCTTGCCACCCCTATAGTGTTTTTTACAGTGATGGTCCAAATCACATTACCACCATAACAGCTACACATATATGCATTCAGAAGGTCATGCTGCTCAACACTAGACATCTACGTCCTGAGGTGCAGCCACTCATAGCACCCCTTAAAATAGTGAACATTGCCATTTGTGCTGTACCGGAGACCTGTTTTATGGCAGCAGACAGCACCCCATGCACAACCAGCCTACAACTCATTCCACACCTGTCAGCCCCTAAACATGGGCCACAGCTGCAAAGGCGGAGGTGTCTTCATACTGATAATGGATATGCACACATCCAGAGTAGTATCCCAATATAATGCATCTGACATACATCAGGTACAACTGATATTGGGTAGTCGTGCAGTCCAGCTCATAGCCTGATAAAGGTCCACATCCATGTCTCTAGATTCTCAATCCACATTCCTCAACACTCTGGAATCTATCAAGGTCCAACCCAACACTCACATACTATGAGAGTTCAACTACCCCTCCATCAAGTGGGAAAGATACTCATGTACCAATACACATTGGCTCAACACTTCCTGGTATACATCAGTTCCAATGCCCTGGACCAGCTCATACTGACACCCACTAGAGGAAGCACCATCCTTGACCTGTGCTGATTACTAACATATGGGACTGCTGCTTGACAACAGTAGTCAATCGCTACCTGGTCAAATCAAACATAGAGTAATCACCATGGAAATCTAGTTCTCACTCACAACCCCTGCAAAGGTAACCACCTTGGACAGCTTCTCCACAGCTGAGTATGGACTCATAAGAACAGAGGTGGCTAACTTCACAGCAACCATGCCAATGGAAAATACCTGCATGACTGCCATATCATACACAATTGCACTTTACAGACAAGTACATCAATGCATGGAACTAGCCATACCCCACAGAACCCTGACACACACCTCCAAACACTGGAGGCCAATCAGTTGGTCCCCAGTCATTAATAACCAGTACAACAGAAGGAGGAAACTATTGCAGAAAAAGGTTGAGTCCCAAGAGTGGTAAAACACCCTTATTCACCTCACCAACAACTTGAGATTTCTAACCCTTTGATAGTCATATCAGGAAGCTCCACACCAATATCCAGATGTGCTCTAAGGTATTGCACAATGCTACCTTCTCTACTGTGACAACAGATATTGCCAACATTCTTGCCAATACATTCAGTGCCTGCTTTACCCCTGTCTGCCCCCTAGGGGAACAGTCAGAATGGCAGAGGACTGCCAGGCACCCAAGAGTACTCCTCCCAGGTTACACTTGCATTGTCCACAGGTGAGAATACAGCTTCCATAGAACCCCAGATAATCCCAGGCTGTGTTCTATATGAACTACAGAGAAACTTGGCATCACATCTGTGTGCTCTGTTCAGTCACAGCCTCACCTCAGGATTTGTCCTTCCCAAATAGCACACTGCCACAGTCATCCCTCTCCATAAAGGTATGGGAACTACAGACCCTGGGAATTATCAGTCCATTAGCCTTATGTGTGTGATATGAGCGCATCATCGGGGACCTGTTAGAAAAACATATAAGTAATCTCTTAAGTCTGGACCCCACACAGTTTGGTTTTGTGAAAGGGAGATCATGCCTGCTCAACCAGTTTTGCTTGTTTGAGTCAGTCACCAAGGCTGTGTATCACAGTAAGGCACTGCATATAGCCTACAACAATCTGGCCAAGGCTCTTAATACCATTCCTCAGTCAGGGATTATGGTTGAACCCACCAAAGAAGGCATCAACCCCTATATCTCTAGGAGGGTTGCAAATCAGCTCACAGACAGAACACACAGTGTTAACGTAGCATGCTCCAAGTCAGACTGCCAGCCAGTCACGAGTGGAGTCCCACAGGGATGAGTCCTGGGTACTCTCCTGTTCAGCATCTATTTCTCAGAACTCCAGGCCAACACAGAGGAACTCTGGCTGACCAAGTTCACAAACAACTGCAATCTGAGAGCCATCATTAATTCCACAAGTGATGCAGACATCCTACAGAAAGGCCTCGCTGAGACCACTGACTGGTGTGGACACCTTAGCCTGTAGCTTAACACCATGGAATGCATCATCAGCCACTTTGGTAATATCTCACTTCCCACTATGTACCACATCAGTGGGAGCCCACTGAACACTGTAGGCATTATTAGAGAACTGGGCACACAGGTTAACAGCAACTTGTTCTTTCACCACCACATTGCCACTGTGGTTGGGAAATCCTTCTATGTGGCACGTGTCATTACCAAGAGTTTTGCATCTGGGAGGAAAGAGGTCATCATCTCTGTGTACTATTCCCTCATTAGACCACTCATCAAATATAATGGCACATTTGCCATGTACCTCAGTAGACACCGGCATCAGCTGGAGAGGGCACAGAAGTACCTCACAATGAATATCCTAGGCATTCAACACCTGTCCTACACAGACAGACTCAAAAGATATCAGCTTTTCTCTGTCTCCTGTCACCTTCTTAGAGGCAATCTCTTCTTGATTTGAAAAGCCATGCCTGACCCAGCTCTCTTACAACTGCTACATCTAAACACATCCCAATCTCTCTGCACCACACACTGCAGGGACATTGACCTCATTACCACAATCAACACAACATGCTGGGGGGACAGGTACATCACCCAGAGACTGCAAATGCCCAGAATAGACTTTCCATACATGTCAAGCAAAGCACCTAGATGACCTGTTGCAGAGAGTGCTTGATGAGTAGATGGGTAATAGATAGTTTACCCTAGGGATCACTACAGGGATTCTACTTGCTGGAGGCACTGGTAATTAACATCAGGTGGCACAATTGCAGGGCACATCTATGGCCTAGGCGTGTAATGGCTCCAGGGCCATCAGCCTAGCACACAAGTAAGTACATACCTCTCAACCTCTTAGAGAAATGCATCTGGACAAAGCCATAAATAAAACTGGGAAAAGGCACAGAAATAGGGACAATTTCTAAATATTGCTCCTACAAACTCAGAAAGTGTATAGAATAACAGGTTTTGCATCAGAAAGAAATGTCTTCAGGTTATTAAGTCTGACACTCAAATGTATGTCATTATTTTCTAACTTTAATCTTTACTGATTTGCCAATAATTTGCCAGAAAACCATAATTTTGTCAAAAATAGTTTAGAAGTATGAGGCAAACTTCTGGACATTCTGCAAAAATCTGTACAGTTGAGTGGTATGCCTATGTACCTATAGCGTGGGTGATATAAGCATGACTGATAAAGTAGGCCAGTGAGTGGGTAACTTACCAAAATACTTCTTCATACAAACATACCCCACACACATATTTGCCAGATCTGAGAATAGAACCCCTGCCTATCTAGTTCTTTGTACTACAGTGTTACACAGTTATTGCACACACTACAGAGCTTGCCAGCCTAATGACTGGCCAAAGGTGCTAATAAGGGGAATGACATCAGCAGGCTTGTAAAGTAGGCCAGTAGGTGTGATACTTGTCAAAATAGTACATCTTACAAACATACACACGCACACACACATAAACCACATCTAAGAATAGAACCCCTGCCTATATATCTCTTTCCACTATAGTGTTATGCAGTTATCACACACGCTACAGAGCTTGCCAGCCTGACAACTGGCCAAAGGTGCTGTTAAGGGGAATGACATCAGCAGGCTTGATAAAGTAGGCTAGTGGGTGTGAGATTTATCAAAATACTTCTTCTTACAAACATATACATACATACTCATGTGCCAGATCTGAGATTAGAACCCCTGTCTACCTAGTGATTTGTACTATAGTGTTACACACTTATCACACACACACTGCAGAGCTTACTGGAGTGACAGCTGGCCAAAGGTAACAATAAGGGGAATGACATCAGCTGGACTGATAAACTGGGCCACTGGGAAGTGCTGTGGGTGGGAATGGCCTAAAGCTGTTTCATCCACAACAAAACAAACACACACACACACACACACATTCTCACATACTCAACTGTCTCATACACACACAGTTGCCAGTATGGGGATTAGAACCCCTATGTAGCTAGTTATTTGTACTATAGTGTTACGCAGTTATCACACATGCTACATAGCTTATAGGAGTGCTCACTGTCCAATAGTACTTCTAAGGTGAATGACAGCAGCAGATATCGTGAAATAGGGCAATGTGAAATGTACTGAGTGGGAAGAGTCTCCTAATACTTGGACCTATGGACACACACACACACACACACACACACACACACACACACACACACACGCACACACACACTCACACTCTACCTCAGTACTGTTACACAATGGGGCTCACCTTTTATCCTAGCATGTACGACTGTTTACAACTGGTATGCCACTGTGTACAGTGGGACATCACTGTATGCCATTCAAGGTATCTGTGCAATTCAAGATATCTGTGTGTGTGGCTCACTCTATGTCCCCCTGTGTGTCTCTCTCTCTCTATCACTGTCTGTCTCTCAGTTCCCCACATCTATGTGTGTGTATGCTTGACATATGTTATCTGTTGTCCATATATATATATATATATATATATATATATATATATATATATATATGTGTGTGTGTGTGTGTATGTGTGTGTGTGTGTGTGTGTGTGTGTGTGTGTGTGTGTGTGTGTGTGTGTGTGTGTGTGTGTGTGTGTGTGTGTGTGTGTGTGTGTGTTTGTGTGTGTGTGTGCATGTGTGTGTATGTGACACAACAGATGCAGATATATCACTTATGGGCCACCTACAGCTAGCTGAGGGTAATCCTGTCTGATGTGTTTGTGTGGGGAAAGTTGAGGTGTACATAGCTGTTTGCATTCACGGACAGATATACACAATACAGTCATATATTCTGATGTGGGTTCCAACATGTCCTGTGATTCCCTAAGTGTAGGAGCATGCCCAGTGTGATGTTCTATAATTAGTGTGAGTCTCCATTCCAGAGATAGGTGTACTCCAGTACAGAGTTTTGTGTGCTACAGCCATACCGCTCAGGAGTATGCAGGAGTTTCATCAGGGTACTTGTTTTGTTTAGCAAACATTTTCTGACATATCTGTAGCCTGAAACTGCAATGTATTGTCTCATTACCTAGTGCCAGACATCCTCAGATCATCACAGTGCTTTACCAGAAGACTACTAGTTGTATGATGCATAGACCATTATTATGAGGGCAGCTATGTAAATTCTTGCCCAACAAGTCCATTTCTGAGATGTGGTTACAGACAGTGTAGTAATGGTGCACAGCTGTGTAAACAGTCCAGCAACCTGGTGATATACTGGCTGGAGATCTCCTGCTTGTGTAGTATCGGTCATATCCTTGTGTGTGCACACCTCTGACCTGTACATTTTTGGGCAGGTTGCCCAGGTATTTGACTAGAAGTTTCACCCTTTCTACGTAAACATGTGTTTTTATAGCAAGTTAGTTACATATGATTGAAGTGTGATGTTACACAATAATACAGACATTCCTGTTGCAGAATACATAACCCTCAGAACATTTCCACTACTGCAAACCCCTCACCCTGTGAACTTTCTTAGTATTTGAGGGCAATATTTACAACACATGCCTAGCATTGTGCCTTTGTTCCACTTTTATTTCTGTCCTTGTACAGACATCTTGCTGTCAGAGGTTGGGAGTTATGGGTGCGGATACAGAGTGCATTCAAGTGTGCAGGCATGTGCATTATTTGCAAAAGCAAACATAAGAAAAAGGATTATTGAAAATGACCACTGGCAACAGTACCACAAAGCACTTACATTCACAAAAGCCCTGGCACCTCTGCTACACGTCCTTCAAGATGTCACTCATACGTTTAGTATATTCCACATAGCACTGTGACTTCCAGGTATGTCAGTGGCAGAGCAGTGGGAGTCACTGACATGCATAACAGCTGGCACTGCAGTTATCTGCACATGACCCTGCCAAAGGCAGCACTGTACCTAGGTCAGTACAAGACGACTGCCAGGAGAACATGCTGGCCAGATCCAGACAGTATTAACCACATATACACATAGCTCATTGACCCCTGCATATTATGGACAGGCAACATGTTTTCATGTGCATTGGTACAGCCCTGCCAATGTGTGCTATGCTGCTATCTCCATGCAAACATATATGTTACTGCACTTGTGTGGGTATATGGGGGGCACACCTGTCAGCTGTACACATTTGCACAGACTGTGCTAACATTTGCTTTACATTTTGGTTCTGTTTCCCATACTATAGTGCACTGTCATGGGAACTGGTGACATATCAGTACAGATCCCAGGTCAGACTGTACTGGCATACATTTGAGTTTCAGACTTCTTAACCTTCATAGTCTTACTGCAACTGTGGGTCCTGTTGTGCTATGACTGTATCAGTCTTTAGAGGGTTAATTCAACATTGATGCCGTTTGTGTGCCTTTAGCAGACATTTCTCATGGTTTTCTACATCTGACTTGTGTGGGTGTGAGTGGTGGTTATGGGACCCCCACCCTGACATCCATGCCTGTGACCTATGACCCTGCCAGTTAGTTGTCCCCACACATATACTGCAGTGAGATTTGCCACCTTAGGTACTACTGCATCATGTGTGGAGGCTATTTTTGGCCTGACATTTCCTGGAGTCCAACATAGTTGTCAGTTGTGTGCTGCTATCCCACTGGGCTACCCCATTCCCTGGCATGCATGTAGCATTACCATAGATACACTACCAAAACATACTATTCCATTCCTTTATTATTAAGAAGACTCCTTGTGCTTGCAATAGTTGTGAGGACAGTGCTTGAGGGACGCCAATGTTGGATGCACACAGTACACTGCCTGTACATGGTAAATTACAGGTAATCTGATGTGTGTGTCAGCCATTTTACTCTGTGTGTGGGTCAGAGACAGGTGTCAGTCCCTAGGTTCCCTACATTGTCAGTGTGTGTGCTATGCATTGCCTATTGGCCAAGGTGTGAGCATACTAGGCACACCACCATCTGCCTATGGAGGCAGGCTCAGGGGCCTCCTACTGTGAGTCCCTCTGTGCCTGTGAGGACCTTGGCCATGGTGGGGGGGGGGTTGGTGGCCCTTCCTCATGCTGTTCCTGCTGCAGCTATTTCCACAGGATCATATTATGCATGGCACATACTATGAACATGTGTGCACATGTGGCTGGAGAGTACTGCAAGGCCCCACGAGATATGTCATGGCAGTGGAACCGTGACTCGGACATCCTGAACACATGATCTATAATGATCCTGGTTTGTGTGTGTGCCTCTTTATGGCATTTTTGTGTGAGTGTGTGTGCATTTCTGATGGGTGTCATCATCCTCAGTTCCAGTGCATAGCCAGCATCCCCCACCAGATGGCCATACAGGATGCCCCCACTGGCAAATGCCTCATACAGCTGTGATGAATGCCAGTTGTGGGAGTCATGATAGCTTTCAGGGGTGCCAGCACACACATTCATGATAATATCCTGGGCATTGCACACAACCTGGCAGTTGTTGGAGGGGAATCCCATGCAGTTTATGCAGACTCTACCCTGTTCACCAGGTGGTGCTTTGAGGTGGATGTGCATGCAGTCTATGGCACCCAGTACCTCTGGGTATTCTGCTACATGGTGTAAGAGACGCATATTTCTGGTCCTCTCCTCACAGATGTTGGGGAAGTAAATGTGCTCACCAGCATGTGGTAGCATGGCAACCAGGAACTGGTGGAGTACCCTGGATGCAGATGTCTGTGAGACCCCCATGATGTCCCTAGAAGGTGTTTGGAAAGTACCTGTACCTAGAATTGTTAAGGCTACACATACCTTGGTAACAACTGGGATGGCCTCCCCTCTGTTGGTTCTAGCTCTGAGTTGCAGCTGGCACAGCTCAGTGATTTGCTGACGTATATCTCTGTCCACCATGTAGTGCTCTACTATCTCCAGATCATGTAGACCCTAGTAGGTTACCCTGGGTCTGATCACTCTTCCCCTCCTTGGTCTGTAGCAATTGTCAGCATTATCCTCCTCTCCACCTTCAGCCTCTAGCACAACAGATGGAGGTGTGCCCAGTATGCTCACACCTTGGCCAACTATGAACCTGATTGACTTCTTCGAATCAGTCTCCAGAGCCATGGACAAGGATAAGGTGGTCCAGACAACCTATCTACACCTTGCCAAAGCCTTTGACACCATCCCCCACTTTGGAATTATAGATAAACTTACTAAGCTGGGCATTAATCCCTACGTCACCCAATGGGTTGCTAACTGGCTTACTGATAGAACCCACACTGTAAAAGTAGCCGACTCCAAATACAGCTCCAGACAAGTGATAACTGGAGTACCTCAGGGTTCAGTCCTGGGACCGCTCTTGTTTGGCATCTACTTCTCTGAAGTACAGGCCAACACTAAGGGACTCTGGTTAACAAAGTTCGCAGATGACTGCAAACTGGGAGCCATTATTGAATCCCCAAATGATGTGGATACTCTACAAAAGGGCCTTACAGAAACAGATGCTTGGTGCCAGAGCCATGGGCTCAAGCTCAATGCCAAGAAATGTATAGTTTTCCCCTTTGGGAAAAAAGATGTATCCATGAATTACCATATAGATGGCAGTACACTAAACACCGAAAGTGTGATAAGAGACTTAGGGACACAGGTGGACAGTGGTCTCACCTTCAATAACCACATCGCCACAACAGTCAAGAAATCCTTCTATGTGGCACACCTCATGACTAAGGGCTTTTCATCCAGAAAAAAGGAGGTCATTGTCCCACTGTACTCATCCCTCATTAGACCCATTATAGAATATAACACCCCATTTGGTATGTACCTTTCAAGACATCTGCAACAACTGAAAAGGCCGCAGAAATACCTCACTAAAAGAATTACAGGCCTAAAGCAGATGCCCTACGCTGACCGCCTTAAAAAACTCCAGCTATACTCTGTCGCATATCATCTACTCAGAGATGATCTCTGCTTAACATACAAGGCCATGTCAAACCCAGAGCTGTTGGACATGCTACACTTAAAGAAATCCCAATTCCTCAGAGCCACACACTCCAGGGATCTAAACCTTGTCATCACAATAAACAAAACATGCTGGAGGGATAGGTTCCTAACCCAAAGACTCCCCATACTCTGGAATAGATTGCCCATACATGTCAAGCAGAGTGACTCTTTGGCCCTCTTCAAAAGAAACCTTGATGATTGGATGGGAGAAAGGAAATTCACCCCAGGGATCACATCAGTCACCCTGCTAGACAGGGGTCCAGGGAAGTAAGTAGTGTGGGAAGAAATAGCCAGGAAATTGTTATGGCTAGGCTTGTATAGGCCCTAGGGCTAATAGCCTAGTACCAACCTATGAACCTATGAACATACTGTTGGATAATAGCAATGGCAACCCCTAACATTTTTCAAGTTAAAATTCCCCTTCATGTATACACCAACAGTGCAGAGTTTGTGGGGAAAACCAGACTGTAAGGTGTTTCCATACTTTATACTGTTGTGCTGCTGATGCTGCCTGTATGATTGGCTGACTATGATACATTCCAGCTGCCAGCTATATTACTCATGGCTATGCTTTGGCCACCATGTTACAGGCATTACTGGTGATTTCTGCATGTTTGCCTTAGTTCTGCTGTTACCTTTCTTGTAATTAATTGTTACTTACATATCCTCCCATTTTCAGCTATACAGCCACCTGCCAGCTGTGTTATATCTGCATGGCCCATTCTGACTTGCAACACTCCCATAGTAGTGATTTCTAATTCATTTCTCCTTTATTTTGTGCTGTTGCCTCTTATTTTTTATTTAAATCTCCTCCCATTTTTAGCTAGTAGCCACCTGTATTATTGAGTGTTTTCATTTGCTCATCGTGGGTTGCAGACTCCCATATTGCTGATTTGTACTGCGCTTTCCTTGTTCTGCTACTTCCTTTGTCTTGTCCTTCTATCTTCCTCTTTCAGCCTGTAAGGTGTGTAAACAGCAAGAAATGTCCCTCCCCTGCATGCAAACATGTTCCTCAGTTCATGGAATTAAGAGTAAACAGCCTCAGACATGACCCCTTACTTAGCTGTGCAAAGCTAAGCAGAAACCAGCCAACAGAGCTCCAATGTGCTTACAGCAAGCATGAAACACACCCTTTTCATGTTCCTTGCTCCTCCTGCCTACATGATTGTGTTAGAGCACCTACACAGTTAGGTGAAGTCTGACACTTAGAATAATTCCTTAAAAAGTTATGATTCAGTATAAGTCCCCTCATTAACATACCCCACTGCCTTAAGCCCTAGTTACTGCACTATTCATGAGCCTCCCCCTTAGCAACCACTGTTCTCTGCCAATGTTTACTTTCTGCATGCCATTGACTATAATTGCAAAATGCAGAAAGTTGTTCTAATGGAGTCCCCCCCACATTTGTGCATATTCTCCCCCTTCCACTAGCGTACCACTTCCCTTGCCCTCAAAGGCCAAGGTCGGCCAAAAAAAATTAATGTTTATTTTTCTTTATTTTGAAATGGTTATGCATGCCAGTGGTCAAATATATGGCCATTGACATGCATAACCTGATTAATACATGCTCTCTGGAGGGCTGTCATGCCTCTGTTGTGTACATTGCAGAAATTCATTCGGTTGGTAACCGAATACATTTCTGCAACTTACACTGTTCCGGCACAGAGACATGCCGCTTTGCTGGATCACTAATCCAGCTCATTTGCATGGTTTTCACCAGCAAATGAGGTGATTAGCATCCAGCATGGCTTTCCGTGCTGGAACAGTGTAGGACCACTTGTGCAAGTCAAAACGTCATGTACCTGGATCACAAAGCAGCCATTTTCCATGCAGGAGTGGCTACACTGTTCCTGCATGGAAATAACTGCTTTGTGTATCCCGTGGAAAGATTTTCATAAAGAAAAAAGCACATTCAATAAACACAACAATATTGCATAAAATAGCTTGTGTTGTAAACATTTACATGATACCAGTAAATTATGAAAAAGAAATTGTGATGATAATATTTTTATACATCTCGGATCAAAACTGAACTCTGTAAAGAGAGGAATTGTATATATGGAAGAAGAGAGGGGGGCTGGGATTGGTAAATCCAGTTTTATTTGCAGCTTCTTTAAATGTGTATAAAGTATTAAAAGGAGTTATAAATAATAATAAAAATTTGTTGGAGGCAATAATATATGGTAAACAAAAGGAACTTTGGGAACAAATGGGAATGATGAAAAAAAGTAAAAGTGTTATTAATGAAAAAAATGAAGGAGTTTCATAGTAAAACTTATGTTATGGAAACTAAAAGGAAAGGTATGTTAATATTATGAAATCATTTTACTTTGTTGATCTGTGGAAAGAGTTAGAAATAAGTAAGAAAAAGCAATAATGATTAGATATACAAATTATAAAAGAATTAAAGAATGTAATGATTTTTTTATGGAGGTTGTTCATAGATAAATTACCAGTAAAAGCAAATATGGCATACAAAAATAAAACAGGAAATAATATGTAATAAGTGGAAATAGTCTGAAACTACAGAACATGTTTTTTTTTAAATGTGAAAGAATTCAACAGTTGTGGAAAAAGTATATAAACACAATTTATTTAAAAATTACTTGAAATTTGAAATGTTAAATATGGACATGATAGAGTACAGTTATTATGGATCGAGACCTCAAGAAAAGGCAAAGAAAATTAAAAGAGTTATGTTTTATATATCATGGACAATATGGAAAGAGACTTAATGAGATCAAATACAACGGAAAATGGGCATTGACAAAAATATTGGAGAAATATGGTTTTGGTTGTAAGTAAAAGGGTTGGGGGCAATACTTAAAAAGTTGATGATGCATGGAATGATGTTCTTCATGTAAATAATGTAAATATGTGAATATGTAAATATATCAGTAGTATGAAATGTATTATGTTCACAAATAAAAAAATACTCTCTTGTACAGGGACATTATTTGTAGTTACACTTCCTTTTTCCATTCTGAGTGTGGAGGCAATTGAGAAAAGTATAAAGAAACATGGTAAGTGCTGACAAAGAGAAAGAAATGGTCAGTGAAATTGTCATTTCAGGATATAAAGAAATCATAGGGGAGGCAAAGGAGTCTGTTTTTTACAATACAAGGCAACAGCCAGTGGTGACAATGTAGAGGAGCAGTTAATTAAGGAGAAATTGGACCAGAGTGCTGAGTTAAAGGTGAATACACCTTTACAGGATTTGGAAACATTGTATCAGGAGAAATTATTCTAGGAAGATTTGCAGGATGGATATATGATTACAACCCTCCAATCAGGAGGGCTGTGGGATGTTTATCTGAGGGATATATTGAATACAGAGTGAGCCTGAGAGTGAAATGGCAGCATTGTTGGGTGAGATTATGGACAAAATACAGGAAGAGGAGGTGAGAGGGATCATTGAAAGAAAAAGTCATATACACAGATGATGAAGGAAGGAGAAAGACAAGTGGAAGGGGTTAAAGAGATGACAAGGAAATAATCTGTGGTAAGGTTGAGAAACAAAGAAGAAAAAGGACTTGAAAGGTGTGAGGCTTGGGACATCATAATTGCACACTTGGATACTTCTTCTATGGAGGTAAGAACTATTATATTCATTAACAAAGATGTGTATTGTGGCATTTTGTTTGTCACAGGACAATACATGGAGAAATTTAGAACAACTTGAGAATAAGAAAAACTGTAATCTAGGAAGCTCATATGTGATACAAACATTTAATACACACAAAAAGAGGATTTTCCTGCAATTCTGGACTGAATATAAGAAATAATTCTTAAATGACTATTTAAAGACTTTATATAGAGAAGTTAAGGACATTACAAAAATGTATGATGATAGTGGTTTATGCAGTGGGGGATGGAAATGTAGTGCAATTTAGAAAATGGAAACTAAATAAAATCATACATATTTCATGCATGATAGATGCAGAAGGCAATAGAGGTTTTGTTAAATACAAGGGACAACCAAAAACACATTTCTTTTTTTGTGTGGAAAAGATGATCATTGGATCAGTAATTGTGGTAAAAGAAAATGTTTTATTTGTGGTAAGCGAGGGCTTGAAGCTAAAAAATGCGACATGATGTGTAGAAATTGTGGGCAAACTGGACATGCATGGGTGAATTGTGAAGATAATACAGAAGTCAAAGAATAAGACAAAAAGCAGGAATGTGTATATAATACAGAAGGAAATGTAGAAGAGGTAAATGAAGAACAGATTACAATACAAGAAAATAAAAAGAAGAAAACATAGTAAATGGAAAAAATGAAGGGGAAAATGGTACAGGAAACAAGTGAAGATGAATATAAAAATTGGAGAATGGTTAAGGGAAATGAGTGTTCTATAAGGAAAAGGGTCAAAGATAGCAAAAGAAAGTTTAGTAGTGTAATTGTGAAAGAAATTAAAAAGGTAAAGGGTAGAAGTGGAATGAGATAGTACATTTATATTGGAAGAAAACTGAAAATTTTAACTATAAATGTTATTAGTATAAAGATTACTAAAAGAAGATTAGGTATATTAGAATGGTATGTATCACTTGACATGCATGTAATTATACTAGAAGACACGAGTATTATCAAAAGAAGAAAGGCTACAAACAGAAGAGTTATGGGATGTAAACATTATTTGGAACATGGGAGAAGATACATATTCTGGAATAAGTGTATTAGGTCATGAAACAATAAAGGTTTTATATTATACTATAGTAGAGTTAGGTAGAATAACTGTGATAAATGTTAGGTGGGGAAAAGATGTATACAGAATCATTGCAATATATGCATATATCACAAGGAAAGAAAGAGAAACCATGTTTAAAACATTCTGATTTATGTAGGAGTCAATGTGGAAATAATATTAATTAGGTATTTTAATTGTGATTTAAGAAACAGAAAGAAAGAATGAGGTGATTTTAAGATCATATTAGAAATAGTGAAAAGCAGAAAATGATATATATGGGATAATATGCACTGGGCTTATAAAAAGAATGATATAAAATACAAATCAATTATTTTGTAATATGTGATAGTTTGAAAGTTGTGCAAGAAGGAATAAAGGTAACAGCTTTTCAGATCACTTAGCTATATGGGTAGAAGTGATAGAAAAGGAAAGACATATAAGAGTAGGTAAAGGTATTAAATGAGTAAATGAAAAGGAATTATATAAGGAAGACACGAGAGATTAATCCATTATGGAAATATTGTGTAGATATGAGCATTTTATATGATAATTGGATGACTTGGTAGACAAATTTTAAAGAAAAGTATAACAAGTATTTGCTGGAATGTTAAGCTGTAAGGAGGATGAAAGAGAAACAAAAGTATAAGCACCTGAGTCTGAAAGCATTTAGAGATGTTTTAAGAGATAAGACAGTTTTTTTAATGAAAGGGAAGCAGCAGCATGGAGGAAAAGAGAAAATCTATGGAGAGTTTGGAGGTCGAAAGTAAGAATTTGGAGAAAAATATTGTTTGATATAGACCTTCAGAATGTAAACAAAGATTCCTGTGTGGTGGATATTACAACTGAGCAGCATTTAGCTGTCTCTTTGATGAGAATGTGAGTGAATCTGTTAAAGCAGTGCAGAACTAATATCAAGAGGGTTAGCGTTGATGTTCTGTTAAAAATAATTAAGCAGGGTGTTACAGGTAACAGTTCTGCTGTATCATGGAGTGAGTTGGCAAATAACTTTTTTGGAAGTGCTAAGGATGTTAATGTGGAAAAGGAACCAGGTGTTGTGGGAGCAGAGAATACAGCAGTTAAAACTTAATGCAGCAGTGACAGAAAGTAAAAGAAGAAAGCAGCAACAAACTGATAGGGTGTCTGGTTCTGTGGTAGCAGATGATGCAGTAACTAAAACATAGCAGCAGTGGTAGCAGGAGAGAAAGGAGAGCAGCAACAAAAAATGAGAAGAGCAACTGGGAGAATAAGAACAAAAAATGACACTGTAACAGTATTATCTATGGCACAACTTGGTAACTGTTCTCGATTGTAAGGTTCAATAAATTCAAACCTGTATGCATTTTGGGACAGAGATTCTTTTTTTTTTGTGACCTAACATTTCAAACTGATGGACTGATGATGAAATTAATAGAACTGTGTAACAAAAAGGACATTTATTCATGCAACAATTATTTGTTTTCTGGTAGTAACTTAAATGTTAAAAAAAATGTTACTTTGCAGTTTAGAACTGATGATCTAGAAGATAATGTTAGAAATGCATTCACGGTTTGTATGACACTGTTGATAATATTATGAAAGTTAGAGATGAGAGAAACATATGGAATGGATAGTGGAGGTTGGAAACTGTTCAAAAATGTGAAAACAACACGGTGAAACACTTGTCAAGTGTTATTTTTGCAGTTGGTGATAGAGGGACATTAAGATATGCTAACCAGTCTAGATAATTTTCTTTTGTGGGGACTTTTCTCATTTAATTAATGATTGTAACGAGGTACAATGCAACCAGTTTGGGAAGAAATGACATACAGCAAGAATGTTGTGTCTGAATGCAGGTTGTATAAAAATGGAACAATACTGGATGGAATGTCAAGAGAAAACAGTAAATAATGAAAAAGAAGGGGAAAGGGATGAAAACAAACACAAAGAAGGCCAAACAAGATGTTGGGAAAGGGGAGAACTAGGTGAAGAAGAAACTGTAGAAGAAGAAAAAATATGGAGGAGAAAAATGAGAGTCCATGTAGGAAGAGAGATCAGGAAAAGGGATTGATACTAATTTTTTTTGAAGTTCTATCAAATAAAAAAATCTGATTCTGATGAACAGTGATTATTTATACATAAATTCAGGAAAAATATTCAATTGGGGAAAGAGTAAAAATAAGAAAACAAAAATGTAAAATCATTTCCCCTAAACTTTAAAAGAAGGAAATCAACAATTTTGGAGTATGCTCATTAAATGTGAATAGCATTATTAACACAGAGCATGCCCATTAAGTAAATTCATTTATAACATCCTAAACTGAGTATTTAAAACCAATGCACCAATCATTTACTTTGCTAACGAATAATTCATGTAGTGTGGGATACATTATTTAAAGGTATATTTCAATTGGACTGACAGTTCAAATGGCCAGCCAAACCCTACAATAAAAATATGGATGTACAAAGTGTATGTAATGCAACACGGTATTAACAATTTAAAGTTACACAAGCGTGTAAGCAATATACTTGTGCTTGCATGCACAAGATGTATATGCACACATATCACTGTATAATCAATTACATAAATGAGTGAGTAATTAATTACATAAATAAATGAGTAAGTATATATATGAGTAAGTATATGAGTAAGTCTATATACCCACATATATCCTATGGTCAGGGTCAGAATGCACATAAATATAAATAACATAAACTTAATAAATATATATATATATATATATATATATATATATATATATATATATATATATATCTATATATATCTGTATATGGATAATATATTCATTTATACTAATATACCTACATTCTAAAAACACAATAAATAAACCTTAATATATTATTAATAATAAATAAATACATAAACATATTCATACTGAATACTTTAAAAATGCTATTGAGCAACTACCTATACTAAAAAGTGTGTTATATCTTTTATATGCAAATTTTAAAATGTCCATATGTTCCTAAAAATATTAAAAATATTCTGACCCTGACCATAGGATATATATGGGTATATAGACTTACTCATATACTTACTCATATATATACTTACTCATTTATTTATGTAGTTAATTACTCACTCATTTACGCAATTGATTACATGCTTGTGTAACTTTAAATTGTTAATAACTTGTTGCATTACATACAGTTTGTACATACATATTTTTATTGCAGGGTTTGGCTGGCCGTTTGAACTGTCAGTCTGATTGAAATATACCTTTAAATAATGTATCCCACACTACATGAATTATTCAGTAGCAAAGGAAATGATTGGTGCATTGGTTTTATATACTCAGTTTAGGATGTTATAAATGAATTTACTCAATGGGCATGCTCTGTTCTTGAAAAAGTCTCCTATGTAGGAGACGAAAGCGCTTGGATCATTGGTTATTACTATATTTTTATTTTCTTTCTCTGTGTTGTGATGTGTTAATAAATTATATTATATTATATTATATTATTGGATCGGCCTTGATTTCTTGGCATAGTATAATGTAATAAATGTGATGTGGATGTTATTCTGTGAGACGATGTAAGATTCCAGAAAAGTGAAGAAAAACTGTGGGGTGGAAATATAGTATGGAACTTACAAAGTGAACCTTGTTCTGGCGTGGCTGTGTAAAAAAATAGTGAAAATACTAGAGGAAGCATTGATAAGAATGGGAAGGTTAACAGTTGTGGATGTGAGATAGTAAGAACGTGTTTATAGAATTATAGCATTATACGCATATAACTAGTAAGTAAAGAGACAGAATCTTTATTCATGAAATATTAGATTATGAAGTGTTAACTCCTGTATTAATTCCATCACACAAAAATAGCATTCAGAACCAGTGTTCTTTTATTAAAACAAGAAATGAAGGTAACTGTGAAGAGGAGAAGCCCGGTACTACACTTCTGTATCTATATCTTTGGATATCTTGAGCTGATATGCATCCACGTTCAATTATCAATCACACAGTATATATTCTACTCTTCCCCCAGCTTGGAGTACATAAGTGTCAATATTGTGGTTATGGTACCCAGAAAATGTCCACAGTTTTGTTGGACTTTCTCCTTCTACATTGTTCTTCATACGTGGTTTGCCTGACTCAGCCTTAGTATGAATGTGGGGTCTACTTCAGAAAGATGAAAATGCAAACTCTCGAACGCTCACATGAGCGAATAATCAGAAACTCGAAAGTTGTATTTTGGGATCGCAGTACAGTGAAAATCTGAATATTTGCCCTTTCCTCACTGTAGTGTAATCTCAGAGTAGGAATATATATTTAGCGGGGGATATGGGGAGGCACAGCCCCTCACAATACCAATTTAGAGTTTTTGATTATTCGCTCATGTGAGCATTCGAGAGTTTGCATTTTCAGTTTTATGACATAGACCCAAATATGACTGTCATATTTCTGTGAGGTTCTCACACACTTAGCACTTCTGCAGTTTTGCAGTATCTGTTGCTATTCATTTCAGAAGAAGAGAAGGGTACAGCTCTCTAAATATATGTGCCCCTAAAATCTTCCCACAAATTGCTTAATTGCCATATTGCTAACCCTGCCCCATCATTGGGCCTGAAGATGCACTTGCCACTGTCCTCTTTTCCCTCCTTCTCCCTTATAAGATAATTTAATACCCTCACAAAATACAGCCAATAAGATCTTGAGGCATGCAGCAAAATCTGGTTTGATTTGTGTATCATATTAACATGTGATCCACCTGTTGTGCTGTCTGCTTACTCACTATAAAAAGTTTGACTCTTTCCTCCTCTCCTGTGTGTATATAAATCTTAGCTAATTTGAAAAGTTCCCAGACTTGGGTCAGTACAGACCTTATTATGTTCTGTTGTATTTGTGATTGTGTGTTTACGATGAAATCATACCTGAATAATATTTGTCACCTAATGCATAAAATGTTGTTGATGTACAAAGAGAATGCATGCATAATCTTGAAATGCTATATAAAAAAAGAAGAGTAATACACAATTAGAGACAAAGAGGGCATTTGATTTGCGTGTATACTTTCTCATAGGGACAAAGAGCATATCCTGGCAAGCTGGGGGTGTAAGACATGGAAAAAAATCCTGGATGGAACGCCATTTCAAAGCAGGATGTAATCATGCACCCCCCCCCCCACACACACACACACACACACACACACACAGACACAAATACACACAAAATTACTGTATGCAAAAACAGTAATAGTGGTTACTTGAGTACTCTGAGGTAATTTGCAAGAATTTCTTTGAGATGCAGTAGGAGACCTGAGAAACAACAAAAAAACACACTGACACAGTAAAGACAAACAGACAGCATAGAAAAGGTTCTCCACTCTGGAAGTAAACTGGAGTATCAAGCTCTTTGTAGCAGCAATACCAGCTGCCATACCACTGCAACACAACATATTCAAATACATTTTTATTTCATCATATAGAGAAATCGAGGAGAAATGGAGCAAGCTTTTATGGAATGGGCTATGAAAGTGTGTTGGTTTGTGTAGTACATTTTGGGCCAACTCTCCTAGTATGGTACAAGTTGTTATTGGATAATTGCTGTTTTTGTAAGGTGCTATTCATGGAAGTGCTAGAGAATGTGAAAATATCCAAAATGTGGAGATTTTGAAGACTTCCCAGAGTGTATAGATTTGGCTGCCAAGATAAGCTGATCTTGATCTAAGTCTTGGTCCCCCAAATTGTGAAGGATTGTGCTAAAATTAAAAGGGTGAATATTGTTTACCAGGCATCTATTGAGTCTTACACTGCCAGATTTACTTTCTTTTAGACCACATTGAACCTGCAGCCAGCCAACTAAAGAAATGCAGTGCAGAAACCAGATAACATGAGTGGCATGTCTCTGTGGTACATATGAAATCACAAAGGGTGGAGCACTGCAAGAATCTGTGGAACAAAGGAGAAGACTGACGGTTTGGGCATGGTACCTCTTCTACAAGACCAGTAAACACTGAGGGTTTGGGCATGGTACCTCTTCTACAAGACCAGTGAACACTGAGGGTTTGGGCATGGTACCTCTTCTACAAGACCAGTGAACACTGACGGTTTGGGTATGGTACCTCTTCTACAAGACCAGTGAACACTGAGGGTTTGGGCATGGTACCTCTTCTACAAGACCAGTGAACACTGAGGTTTTGGGCATGGTACCTCTTCTACAAGACCAGTGAACACTGAGGGTTTGGACATGGTACCTCTTCTACAAGACCAGTGAACACTGAGGGTTTGGGCATGGTACCTCTTCTACACGACCAGTGAACACTGAGGGTTTGGGCATTGTACCCCTTCTACAAGACCAGTGAATACTGAGGGTTTGGGCATGGTACCTCTTCTACAAGACCAGTGAACACTGATGGTTTGGGCATGGTACCTCTTCTACAAGACCAGTGAACACTGAGAGTTTGGGCATGGTACCTCTTCTACAAGACCAGTTTCGTATGAAAAAAGCAAGCTGATACTAAAATGAGAAGATCGTAATCCTACACAGGTTATTTCATTGCACTCAGCTATGTAGGTCAAGTGTAGATCTGGAAGCACAGCATAGAAAATAAGCCTTTCCAGTTGTATGAATACACTCTTCACCTATTCCAGGACTTGCTACTGCCAACCAGCATGGGACATTTGATAAACTCAGGTATCTAAGTTTCTAAAAAGATTTGCCTACTACTCTGACATTTACCACCCACTTAATTATTAAGTGGCAGGAGCAGAAGTATATTGTCTCCACCACAGTAATATTGATGGAGTTTCTCTAGATAAATTTGCTGATAAATCTGGTGGAAAATGAAGCAGCTAGCAGACCTTCATTTACTTGTTGTACCCATTCCCACATAAAATGATTAAACATATCACTCTCCCAGATAACTAACATATCACTCTCCCAGATAAGTGTGTTATCGTTTCAGTGAAATATCAAACAACTCCCTTGTTCCACTCCATGGAAACTTAGACAATGGAGTAACAAATCCAGATAGGATTGATTTTGCAACCAGGTAGGAGGTTACTTCTGGTGGTCCCTGTGGCAGCAAGACATCAACTATGAGTCTCACTTTGCATCTCAGTTGCTAACACTCCCTCAACTTCTCTACATTTCTTTTGTAGGTAACTGATATTTCAAATCCTGGTAATTCAGCCAATTGGATCAGGAGACCGAGAGTAAAAGAGGACCACAGTATAATTGATGCTGTATCTGATAAACCTGAAGCTGGCCATTGGGTAGAAATGTGGAGTCTTAGTTTCCCTTTTTGCCAAGGATATCATCTAGGGGAAGATGCAATAGGTCTGCTGTAAGTGGATATGCCCTACTACCACAAGGATACATCAGTCAAACACCCCACATAAGTTTTTATGATTGCTGCTTCATAAGCATCAGTTACAAATCTTCCCCATGAAACAATATGTGTGGACATGTAACAGCACACTTCTCTCACCTACTCACCTCAAAAAGGGAAGCAGGCTTGTGCCCCATCATTCTTCTCTCAACTAACATTGGATCTTTCAGCACCCCTCCTACTAATTGTCTCAGGTCATCTGGATTATAATCATGGCTTTACCCCTCTATTCCACACATCCATCAGACAGAGAAATGTTAAAGTCAGCCTCCTGGTATAAAATTATACAGGTGAACCAATGAAAATGGGCGATACAGAAGTCCTGTAGTACAAGCAAGATGATATTCCTCATTAACCATAGCTGTTTAATGCAAAAAGAATTCAAAAGTATACCAGTTCAAAGGAAAAAATGTCAGTAGAAACCTGAATAAAAACACTCTGACATTGCATGATTGAGCCATTACAGATGTTTTAATGGCCACATGGTAAAGTGTGTTATACTGAACCAAGTCTTTAATGCTTTACTGATGCACTTTCTTGCAAAATCCACTGATTTATTGCCAGGTGGACTTCAGGAGCCTGCAGGTTTGCAAATGAAACCTGGATCATGGCAAGTAATGAACTTTCCCATTGCTTGTTACTGAGTTGCACTTATTATTATTATATTGTTTGTCTGTTCACTTTACAGGCTGAAAAGTCATCTGTCAAGAGACAGGCTTTGTAATCCTCACTGCATCATAAAGCAGATGTAGCTTTAGTTCAATAGTTAAGGCTGTACATTGGCATCCAAGGAGTTTAAAACACTTGTAGATGGGTGAGACTGCTGCTTCTGCTGAACAATCTACTATGCTGGGAGCACTCATCACAAGCTACCCTAAATCAAGATGATCCCTGAATCCCTGATGAGAACATATAATGATCAGGCTGGGGCAAAACAGTGCTGAATCGGATATGTGGACCAAATTCTGATTTACCATTATTTGTTTAGTTAACCTGTTTATTAAATTGCATATGTTTTAGCCAGGGGAATGTTGAATGTTCTTCTTAGGTAAAAAAACACTATCTAGGCAGTACCTCAGAATGCAGAAAATGCATGTATCTCTTCTAGATAAGCATGTGTTGAAGGATGTTTGCAGGAATGTGCTTCCCAGTAAGCCAGAATACAGTTGTTACACAAAATGGTATGAGCTTAAACAGAATGGCATGTGGATAGCTAATGTTTATTCTCTGCGAAGAGCTAACTCTATTCAGTGAAGCCCTTGTGCAAACAAGGATAATTAAGGTTTCCCAATGCAGTATGAGTTAGTAAAGTGGGAGGAGAGTAAACAGCCTTGGAGGATGGACACCTTGATCTTGAGTCATTACAAAATTCTTTTCTTGATACTTGTAGAAGCAGATAAGTCTCTTTGTGACGGACAGTCCCTCTTTGGGCAATTGAGTCCTAGGAAAAAAAACTAAAAATGGCAAATACCCTGAGATTTTCTGACAAAAAATATGTCCTAACTTTTTCCTGATAGTTGCATAAAACAGTTATTATGCATTGTAAATATCTAAATGGTATACAAAAAAGCATAAGCAACTCAGATGCTACAAGAACAAATTTTTACTTGGGTAAAAAAGTGAAGTTCAGTACTTTTCTATGGCCCTGGGAATGTTTTGCACTGCAAAATCTCACATTTCTACAAAAAATGTCCTACTTTGGGCATTTTAAAAGGTAGAACCCTATGTTCAGTTTGGTGGACTTTATTTAAAGCAATGTCAACACCCAGATGGTTACAATGTAGAAGGCTTACCAAAAATTCATACTTAAAAGGCCAGGTGCTTAAGCAGTGGTAGGTCTGCAGGGCATCCATGTTTAAAGTTAGAGAAGAAAAAATACAAGAGAGGCTATGTAACAAAGTTGGTATTCTGCAGACTGAGCAAGTTTTTCTATATCTGTATCAGGTAAAGAATCATTCATGGACTCAAGTTAATTAACTGTGCAGAATTTTAAACCCTTTATATAATTATTTTAAAATTAGTGTTTATATATGCATATATAAATATATATATATATATATATATATATATATATATATATATATGTGTGTGTATATATATATATATATATATATATATATATATATATATATATATATATATACACCCAGGCTATCCAATGGTTCCATCTTACCTGAGTGGTAGACAGCAGGCAGTCCTATGGAAGGACAACTTATCCACCCTGCTACCCATCACCCTAGGAGTCCCCCAGAGCTCCATCTTAGGACCTCTCCTATTTTCTATATTTATAAATGACCTGCACAAAGTCATCCCAAAGGCTATTTGCATTTAATACGCAGACAACTCGACTCTAATATGCTCGGCTGTATCCCCAACAGAACTGCAGTCTTTATCCCAAAAAACTTTTAACACAGTTGAAAATTGGCTTCTTAATCGCCGTCTCATATTAAGTCCCAACAAAACTAAGCTGCTGCTTTACTCTCAATCTCAAAGGTCCACTGTACCAGCCTTCACCATAAAATCTAACAACAGCACCATTATTTCACCAGATCCCTCAACCAAGCTCCTAGGTGTAATAGTAGACAATAACCTTAAGTTTGACTTACATATCAACCATATGATTAAAACAGTTAATAAAAAACTTGGGTATCTATACAAGATTAAACCCTTCCTAACTCCTCTAGCTAGGACTGTTATTGCCCACATACAACTGCTCCCTACCCTCCTCTATGCCTCCCCATTACTCACAAACTTGAGGAAAACTGACTTGAACAAATTTACTAGCTGCTATAATCACATTGTTAGATTTGCCACCGGTACAGCCTATAGAACCAACCACTGTATTAACCTTAATCTTCAAGGTTCATAGGTTCATAGCAGCTAGGTACTAGGCTATTGGCCCTAGTGCCTATATATGCCTAGCCAATCGGTACCCTGGCTTTTGCCACCCAAGAAAATTATTTTCCTGTGCCCCTGTCAAGCAGAGCCACAGAAGTGATCCCTGGGGTGAATTCCCTATCTCCCATCCAATCATCAAGATTTTTCTTGAAGAGTGCTAATGAGGAGCTTTGTTTGATATAGATAGGTAGTTTATTCCAGAGTATGGGAAGTCTCTGGGACAGGAATCTATCCCTCCAGCATGTTCTGTTTATTGTGGTGATAAGATTTAGGTCCCTAGAGCGTGTAGCTCGAAGGGATTGGGATTTCTTTACGTAGAGCATGTCCAACAGCTCTGGGATTGACATAGGTTTGTGTGTTAGGCAGAAATTGCCTCTGAGTAGGTAATATGTAACAGAGTAAAGCTAGAGTTTTTTTGAGACAGTGTGCGTAGGGCATCAGTTTGAGGCTGGTAATCCTCTTTGTGAGGTATTTCTGTGGCCTTTCCAGTTGTTGTAGATGTCTTGTGAGGTACATACCAAAAGGGGCGTTGTACTCTATAATGGGTCTAATGAGTGATGAGTAGAGGGGAACAATGACCTCTTTTTTCCTGGATGAGAAGCCTTTTGTGATGAGGTGTGCCACATAGGAGGATTTCCTGACTACTGTTACGATGTGATTATCAAAGGAGAGACTGCGGTCCACCTGTGTCCAAAGGTCTCTTATCTCACTTTCGGTGTTAAGTAGACTACTGCCTATGTGATAGTTCATGGGTACAGAGTTTTTATCAAAAGGGATGACAATGCATGTTTTGGCATCGAGCTTGAGGCCATGGCTTTGACACC